>NC_088931.1:27827500-28127500 GCF_038396675.1 Hydra vulgaris | reverse complement strand
TTTTTTTTAAACCAAATTTTTTAAATTTTTTATCAACCATTTGTCCAGACTCGCTTTGAACTTGTTCAAATGCTTAGAGTTCACAGCAATACCAGGAAGTATGTTCCAAATTTGAGACACTCTGTTCGAGAAGAAACGGATCCTTTAACCGATGCACAAAAGTCATTTGTTTTGCGAGGGGTGAAATACTTCCTCCTGATTTTATGTTTGTGACCTCTAGTTGAAGAGTATGGGCCATCTAATTCAACACTTGACTTAAAGACTGGTTTGACATTAAGATTGAGGAACTCTAAATGGTTCAATACCTTGTATAAATGAATCAAGTCTCCTTGTTTTCTTCTTAGATTTAAAGTTGTTAAACCCATTTTAACTAGCCGCTTTTCATAACGAAGCAGTTGATTTGAGTATTGTATTTTTGTGGTCTTGTGTTGAACTCTATTATTATTATTATTATTATTATTATTATTATTATTGTTATTATTATTATTATTATTATTATTACTATTATTAGTTAGTTTTATATTATTCTATTAACTGTTATTATAGTTTTACAAATAATCCCTTTACCATTTTTATAACTTTACAAATAATCCACCCTTTACCATTTTTTTAACGCAAATAACTAAATTTTAATTGAAAGCAAATAAAACCAAAAAAATAATTTAAACAGTTTTAGAAAAAAATTGTGCAAAATTAAAATCGTTTTTAAAAGGATCTTGATAAAATCATATTATCGTTATCTTCATCATCAATATCAAATTCATCTGTACCTTTATTGCCTTCTGTGATCAGACTCATTTTGATTTGATGCACGTTTTCCACCATCCAATCAATATGGTGCAAACTTCAAACAGTCTAAAGTATATCTTTGTGCATTGTGTTTTTTAATTTTTGAACATTGGGAACTGCATCTAAATAAAAACATCTTTAAAGTAAGGTATTCGTACATTTTGCAAGTATTAATATACTTCACATTGTTCACAAGCGAATGTGAACATTACGTGATCAATAGTGGGAAAAAAAACAACTTATTACTGATCCATGCCTAATTTTCTCCATTATTGACCAAGATATCAACCCTTTTGGATAAAGAAACATCACACATATATACACCTAACACAAATTATATATATATATATATATATATATATATATATATATATATATATATATATATATATATATATATATATATATATATATATATATATATGTAAAATAGTAAAAACAATTATCTAGATATTTCTTCAACAAATTATTTCTCCATCAGTAGGTTCATCAGGCTTTCTGATGAATCTACTGATGGAGAAACAACTTGGAGAGACAACATGGCCCACCATTGGAATATGAACAGCACCACTCAAAAGTTTTTCTAATACTTTCTTATTTGCAAATATTTAATTTAAGTAAATTTGTTTAAGTATTAGTTATTTAAATTAATTTTTTATATATTTTCAGAAAAATGCTACGCAATTACATTTAAAAAACAACGGGATGCATGTTATCAGTTGAGTATATACTATTTCCTCTAGTAACAACACATAAGTATGTGTTGAATTAAATTGCTACACATACGTATGTGTTGCAATTAATAAGGTAATAAAAAATAATGTTAACGTATACATTATTATTGAATATCAATATATACATATACATAAGAAATTATAAGGAATCTATTAGAGATAGTGTTAAAATCAAAAACCTTATGACCTTATATGACAGACATAAAAGGTATAAAGATTTCCCTAAATTAGAAGAGGTAAAGAAGAACGAGTACCCATTTAGTTCTAAATATACAAACCGACAAATATTTACAATTCATCAAGAAATACTTTTTGTTAAATATTTAATTAAAAGTAGGAAGATCTATTATGGTCGTACTTATAAACAAGTGCGAAAATTATCCTACGAACATAGATTGAATCTTGGCATTACAACTGATAAACCTTTGTCAGATAATCAACATGTTTGAGTAGACTGGATGAACGAATTTATGAGAAGGCATCTTTTACTTAGTTTACGCAAACCTAAAAGTACCAGCCTTTCACGAGCAACTAGCTTCAATCAAATCAATATATCCAAATTTTTTATAAATTATGAAAAAGCGTTGCGTAAATATGAAATTCCACCCAACCGTATTTAAATCTAAATGAAACAGGAGTATCAACTGTAATGCAAACTCCTCGTACAGTTGCTCCTACGGGAATAAAGCAAGTAGGAAAAGCTGTATCTGCAGAACGAGGACAAATGTTCCATAGTTGGAGCAACACAATCCCACCAGTTTTTATTTTTCCTGGAGTTCGCTTTAAAAGATTTTTTTTTAATGATGCACCAGAAGTTAGATTAGTATTAGCAAACCCTTCTGGTTGGATGAATAGAGCTTGTTTCATTGATTTTATGCAATTATGTTTTGCAGAGAAAATGGAATTGTATTTGTAACATACCCACCGCATTGTACACATTGACAACATCCTCATGATGTAGGACTAAATGGGCCATTTAAAGGTTAATTAAAATTTGTTTTTAATGATCGGATGCTAAGTAATCCTGGTAAAAACATAACCAATTACAACTTGCCTGCTTTAATCAACGTATCATATTTAGTTACATTTTGATTGAAAAATGTCATATCAGCATTTGTCAACACTAGTACCTGTCTTTTTTGTAGATCAATTTTTTTCTAAAAATATCTTTGAGTCTGCATGTGTAACAGATTGTCCTGATTCAAAAATAATAATTAGAGAAAAATCTTTTGTTAATGCTGCTACAATCGATAAAGTAGAATAATTTCAACCAAGTGTACACAACATTCTAGAAACATCTAAAAAATCATAAACTCCGGAAATGATTCGCCCGTAACCTAAATCTCCAGTTGGAGTAACAGGGTACGGACGGATCATTTCTGTAGAAAAAGAAAAATGTATTAAAATCATAAAAAAAAAGTTCGCATAATTTTTCTGTCGTAGGTTGTTTGTTCTATTGAAACAATACAACATTGATTATTTAATGTATAATTTAAAATAAATACTTGCATGTTTTACTCAGTTGCCACTGACAACCGGTATATTGCCAGGCTAACTAAAACAATCCGAAAGCCAGAAGAAAAAGACAGGTGTGTTGTTATGACAGCAAAAGACATAACAAAATCACGGAACGATGACACCGTAACAAAAGATGCCAAGCCCCGTCCAGGCTCTCTACTCAACCACAGCAGGCATAATTAATATTATTAAAAAGAGAGCAATCAATAAAATTTTTAGGTGTGGTTCTGGATGAAAATTTAACCTGGAGGGACCACATAGGTCTAATTGAAAATAAAATATCAAAAAATATAGGTGTTTTGTATAAAGCCAAGCAGTTTTTAAATCTATCTTGTTTAAAAAACTTATATTTTTCTTTAATTCATTGCTACTTAAATTATGCAAACGTTGCTTGGTGCAGCACAAACGCAACAAAAGTAAAAAAACTGTTTAGTAAACAAAAACAGGCTATAAGGATAATTACAAACGTAGACCGTTTCTCTCACACTCAAACATTATTTAATAAACTTAATATTCTAAATGTATATAAACTAAACCTTTACCATATTCTTATCTTCATGTTTAAACTTGATAAAAAAATATCACCAATGTTATTTAATTCACTTTTTGAAAAAATAAACCACATATACCCTACCAGATTTTCAAAAAACAATTACATTCAATCCAAAACACATTATTCAGCAACCAAATTCTCAATTGCTAACCGAGGTCCTAAGCTGTGGAATACAATATTAAATAATGAGCTGAAATCTAATTATTCTTTAAACCAGTTTAAAACAAAACTTAAGCAATTACTGATGATACATGAAAATGAATTAAAGTTCTTCTAAAAAGCTTTTTAAACTAGCAAACAAAAACAAAAATTAACCTACTAATTACTCTTTAATATTATATTTAATATTCTAAACAATAGTCTGCTATTGTAAATGTATTTCTTATCTTATAAGTTTTGAATTTACAAACGATTTTTTTAAGTTTTATTATTTGAAATACTAATTACTAAAAATATTGTAAAATTTTATAATTTTCAATTTTTATTAAAAAAAGTTATTGTAAATTCTTTTTGTAATATTAATACTTATATATCATCTTATTTTACTAATCAGTTCTTAAATATAAATACTCTTTGAATTACTAAATATTTTAAACGTTATATATTTTATTTTTTGCATTTTGTTAAAACATTTTATTTGATGAATATGCATTTTTTTTTGGGGGGGGGGGGGGCTTAATGATAAGATGAATTTTGTCTTCTTAAAGCCCCAGTCATGTAAATAATTGTTTTTATAAATTACGAGTGTAAATTATTTTCAATCGGCAAATACAATACTAAAAAAAAAAAAAAAAAAAAAAAAAAAAAAGGCCGAAAAAAGCCATTCTGAAACAAGCCGTTCGATGCTTACATCCCTGATCTATATGGTATTAGCGATAACCAAATAGATCAGGCGTTACATAACTAGGAACCCAATCTAAAAAGGCCATCTCAAGAGACAAACCTTACACATAATCTTAGCCATTAGGCTGAGAAGCAATACAGGAAAAAATACATGGGGGCAATATATTTAATAGAAATCCACCAGGAAATCTAAAGAGTTTCAAAATCTGTTTTTTTCGTAGTCGTATTAACACAAAGAGAACTAAAAGTTTTTTGTGTTTTTTTTCCGTTACATTTAAATACATTTAAATTACATTTAAATATATGCAAAGAAGGCAACTTTTAAGAATATGAAACGGTATCACACTAATATAATTTAGGAATTTCATTGTAAAAAAAATTTATTTTTAAATCTAAAAAATAATTTTATGAACAGTTTTGCAAGTGGCTTTATAAAAACTCAAAAAACGATAATTTTTTTATTGTTAAAAATATTTTCTTTATCACTACAGGGGATTAGTCATTTATTTATTACAAAAGATGAATATTTTATATTTAATTAAAACAGCACAATAAAATCTACTTACGTAAAATTTAATATTACTCATTTGTATCATTATAATATTATGGAAATATGACGATTTTAGCTGTAATAATTGTTTTAAAACGTTTTTCCATTTAAATTTTTTAATTTAAATGCTTGTGCTGTAAGTTACAAAACACTTTTCCTGTATTTTAGGATGTTAAAATAGTCATAAGGCGAAAAATAAATGTAAACAACTTTGTAATTTTAAACTAAGGGCAAGTCTATTTAATTTATTGCGCAAGCTCTTATTTTATTATGGTGTTTAATAAAATTATATATTTATTAACTTGACTAGTTAATAAATACACACATAATTTTTATTATGTTTAAAAATACTAAACTCATTTTGCTGTATTAACGTTAAAGTAAAATACAGTACGCATATACGATATACCACTAGAAATATAATCTGATGATTTATAAAACATCAGATTCCAGTTCACGTCTATAAAACAATAAACAACTATATTGTTATAAGTATATTTAACATATTTTAAAAGTCTAAAAATTTGCTTAATTCGAGAATTTTTTAAAGACGTAAAATAATAGATGCATTTTATAAAGACACATTTTAAAAGACAATTTAAAATATGTCTTCATTTAAGACGTATGTATTTTCTTGTATAGAAGACGTCTAAAGGCATCTAGAATGAGTCTTGTTTTTACTGAGATATATGGTGTGAGAATGTTATTGTATAAGCTATAGAGCAGCTAGTACAATTAGTGGCAAATTTAAAAATTGGCAAACCTTTACATAACCAAATTATAGGGATTGTAGAACTCAAATCAAGACACAAATCTAGTTGATCGCTTAAGAAAGAAACCCACAATAAAACCGTTCGTGTTTAAATAGATAATAAGATTTGATTTCTAACATATTAAAAATGCTTTTCATTTTAATGGGGGAGGATTTTGTAAACTAAGAATAATTGCGTGAAAGAACGTAGTAGAACCTAATTACGATAAACATACCGTAAACAAAAATTTTACCATGATTTTAACGGTTATCAACCTTAAGAAAAATTTATAACTAGTGTGAGAAAAAAAAAGCTTGTTACGGTATACTTGTTACGGTTTAAGAATTTTTAGAGAAAACATTAAACAAAATTTTGAAAAAAATCTGGAGTTAAGGATAAATACTTCGTGAATCTTAGAATGCAGTTCGAGAAGGCAACTTGAGTAAAGTTCTACTTGAACTTTTAATTGACAAAGTCAATTTAAAAGTTTAAGTCAACATGAAAAAAGCGTTCATTATTTTTTGGAAAACTTTCTCAGCCACCCTAAGCTAATTAAGACCCCTCCCCCCTCCCCCGTTTAATAAATTTTATTTTTAAGAATTGTCTGACTTTGTCAAGTTAGACTTTAAAATAAAGCTTTAGCAAATGCATAAACGAAACTTTAAAATTTCAAGATCGTGCTTGAGAAAGTCAAACTTGAAAAACTTAAAAGTCGTTGATTTGAAGGCGGAATCGGAAAAAATAACTTTTCAACCCAGAGCTACAGAGTATTTGTGAAGGGATAACCTATTATTATTACCAGGGGTGTGGAGTCGTAAAAAAAAAGTACCAACTCCGACTCCATTCGTTGAAATTTTCAGAGTACGACTCCGACTCCGACTTCAACTCCGACCCCAAAGCAAAATTTTTGAAAAATTCCTTGAATTTTTTAAAAACGTTAATTAAACGTGTTAGCTTCTATTTAGGTTAAGGCTCTAACTACGACGAAACAGCTACTAAACATTTAAATGGCATATAGGTAGAGACGTACCAAGGGCGGGGCCGGCCGGGCCGCGGCCTGAGACGCCAAAATTGGGAGGGCGCAAACTTTAATAAATTAAAAAAACAATAATCAGTTTATGAAACTAATTTTTACGGCGTCGCTGTTGTTGATAAAAAAATTAATTAAAATTCCGCCTCTTGACACAAACTCTTAAATATTAAAGCTTATATACTGAATAAAAAAGCGCCCTATAACACTAATATACCTTTGATAACTTTTAAGCATTATAATTCTATTATGAGTTGAACCTAAAAGTTATCTGGTGCTGAATTTAAGAAGAAAAGAAAACAGCGCCAAGAAAGTGACGAGAAACTGCAAAACTGTTTCAAAAAGTGGTTGGTAACAAACTCAGTGGAGAAACAAATTATTTCAGAGGATATTTGTATTGAAATTAATGACAATTCAACAGATCCTATAATTGACTTTAATTGAGTTCAGATCATCATTTCGAATTAATTGAAGAGAAGATTTTCATCTGCCAAAGTCAAGAAGAATTTTGCACAACTGATTCAGAACCAACCAGGGAAGATGAAAATGTCTAGGCCCAGCTGAAATGGACGAGGATGAACTTCATTCAGAAATCTCAGAAATTCCAGTGGCCTCGGAAGAAAATTTTCAACATAGGGATTCAGCAACATGGCCTAAAATAACGGACAAAACAAGATGCTTTTTGATTGAGCATAGGCCAGAGCAAGACAGAAGAGAACTTTTCCCAAACACGCTGTGTAATTTTGACAACAGAAAGCGACACTTCAGCTCAAAATGGTATGAAAAAATTCATCCCAATGGTAAAAAATTTGTTCGCACTTGGCTGCAGTACAGCAATAAAAAAGATTCTTTATTTTGTTTTTGCTGTTTGTTATTTTTAACAACAAAAGCCAACAATTTCTCAGAAATTTCTAAAGGGTTTTGTGACTGGAAAAAACTAAACCCAAGAATTCCTGAGCATGAAAACAACAATGAACACCAAAGATGCTATTCTGATCGGAAAACTCTTGAAAAAAACCTCAAGGAAGGAAAGACCCTGAATTCTGATCTGTAGAGAGTTATTAGTGGAGAGATGAAAAAGCGGAGAGATATCTTAAAAGTGATTGTTGATGAAATTTTGTTCTGTGCCAAGAACAATCTTGCCCTTCGGGGAACAACAGAAGACATCGGTCAACAAAACAGTGGTATTTTTCTGAGCTTAATTGAGTTGATTAGCCATTATTATCCTTTAGTGGCTGAACACATTGCGTCCGTTAAAGCAAAAAAAACCACAACATCCTACTTTTCTCCTTGAATTCAAAATGATTGAGTTACTTGGGTAGAAAGTCAGGAAAGAAATTTTGTCAAACATCAAAGAAGCTAAATACTACTCTGTTCTGTTTGACTGCACTCCAGATACCTCCCACAAAAAGCAGATGACTCAGATCATCAGGTATGTCCACATCAGTGATGAAACCTGCACAATTAAGGAAAGCTTTGTGGACTTCATTGAATCTCACCAAAAAACCGGAAAAGGTCTTGCAACAGAAATAAGTGAAAAATTGGAGAAGGATGGTCTAAGCATTTCCAATTGCCGGGGCCAAGGCTATGACAATGGAGCCAATATGTCTGGAAAATACAATGGCGTCAAAGCTCACATCCATTCTCTTAATGAGTCAGCAAGATTTGTTCCATGCGCAGCTCACACTTTAAATCTTGTTGGTGTTCATGCTGCTGAGGTTTCCCCACTCATGATTACGTTTTTTGGAAAGGTTCAAGCCATCTTTAACTTTTTTTCAAGCTTCACGCCAAGATGGGAAAAACTGATGAAAACGTTGACCATCTCATTAAAGGGAAATAGTGACACAAGATGGTCTACCAAAAAAGAAGCACCATTGCACAGACAAATCAAAGATGTTCTTCAAGTTTTGGAATCCATTATCCACAATCCCATGACATATACTGTCACAGTTAGCAGTGCAAAAGAACTTCTCATTCATATTGATTTCAGTTTTTTGTGTTTGTTGGATTTCTGGTGTCAAATTCTTTCTCTAATTGACCGGGAAAACAAACTGCTTCAGTCAAAAACCATTTCAATTGACATTGCCGTAAAAAAAATGAAATGGTTGAAGGCTTTCATTCAGAATTTTTGAGATGTTGGGGTGGACAATATTATCCACAGAAAAAGCTAACCAGAGCGGAATTGATGGTGGCTTTCCAATTAAGAGGAAGTGCAAAGTGAAGCGAATAGCACTTTATGAAGCTGAAGATGACTCTCACCTTCTCACAGCAGAAACAGAATTCGGATCTCAGTGCAACCTTGTGTTTGACAGCATTGTTACACAAATAGAGTGGCGGTTTGAGGCTGATGTCTGCTGTATCCTCTGATTTTGGCTACCTCAGTGGGCATTCACTCTCTAAAAGTTCAGTGGATGAACTCAAGAAAAAAGCTGCAAATTTATCTCAAATTGACAAGGCAGATTTAGATTCTTCCGATTTCCAGTCAGAAATGGCAAGCTTTAAATATCAAGCTGCCGCAATGATGGACAACTTTTAAAAAATCTAGCCCGATCGACATTTTGCAGCTCATTCATAAATATTCTTTGACCGATGCTTATCCCAACACAACAATTGCTATTCGCTTCTTCCTCACCATACCAGTCACAGTTGCTAAGAGAAGTTTCAGTAAACTTAAGCTCATAAAACACTATATGAGGTCAACAATTGGCCAAGAAAGTTTGTCTAGCTTGGCTATAATTTCAATTGAAAATGAAGTGGCAAACAACATTGATTTTGATGATGTCATTAGTGAATTTGCCTCAAGAAAAGCCAGAAAAGTGGCATTGAACTAAAGTTTGTGCAACCTTAATGACAAATTTTACTTATAACTTGATGTGATAAATTTTGTGATCAATAAATCATTTTTTTCGTTTAATTTTCTTCTTTTTTTTTTTTTTAAGGTGGGGGTGGGGGAAGGGAGGGGAAGAGGGGGCGCAATTTTCTTTTCTTGCCCGAAGCGCAAAATTGGCTCGGTACGGCCCTGCATATAGGCTATGTTTAACGCAAGGATGTAATATGTTTTTCTTTTTAATATTTATATTTAAAAAAATTTAACTCCAACCAGGCTGCAAGCAAACACAAATTACGTTATATATATATATACATATATATATATATTTCGAACATCGCATTAGCAATAAATTTGTAAAAATTTTAATGAAAGTCACAATATTTTTTATTCTTGACATGTTTCGTAGTCATACTACATTTTCAAAAGATTTAATTTACAATTAAAACTCTGGTAAATAAATTTAAAAACTGAAGACAATACAGAGAAAAATTAACGGACAAACAAACTTGTTACAAACCAATTAAAAATTATATTACAAATTATGACAAAATAAACTTCATAATATTAAAATATTAATAATAATAATAATAATATAGTAAGTTAGATAGATAAATTTATAATATAATGAGATGTTTGTTTATCTAAAGAAGGATTTTCCCATTTAATATGAAGTGCTTCTTTTATTTTTAATTTGTTAATAGTAGAGGCAGTATCTAAAATCTGAAAGCAATCATAATTAGTTAGTATTTTACAATTAATAGATGAATTTAAATGTTTAAAAATATGCAATTGCTTGTCACTCGTAAGGTGCTCATTTATCCGTGTTGTCAAATGTCTGGAGGTATTTTTTTCTCCGTATTGTCTTCAGTTTTTAAATCTATTTACCAGAGTTTTAATTGTAAGTTAAATCTTTTGAAAATGTAGTAAGACTACGAAACATGTCAAGAATAAAAAATATTGTGATTTTTATTAAAATTTTTACAAATATATATATATATATATATATATATATATATATATATATATATATATATATATACTTACTTGGTACTTGGTCAGCTATTGTTTATTATATACATCAATGATTTGGTTGTAAATTTATAAAATCAATGTAAATTTTATGCTGACGATACAAAAATAATTTCAATATTGCAAAGTGAGTCTGAGCAGAGTAATTTACGAAGTGATTTAGATAAACTGTTGGATTGGTCAAGCAAATGGTTAATCAAACTTAATGTAGATAAATGCAAAGTTATGCATATTGGACCAAATAATCCTCAATGTATCTATAAAATGGTTGACGGCAGTAATAATGATGAGACAAACTTAACAACAACCACTCTAGAAAGAGATTTAGGCATTTATATCTCAAATGATTTGAAATGGGAAGAACATATCAATATTGCAGTTGGTAAAGCAAACAAGAAGTTAGGATTGATAAAGAGGTGTTTCAGTTATTTGGATGAAGAAAGCACAAAACTATTATTTACATCGTTAGTTCGTCCTCATTTAGAATATGGTGCTTCAATATGGAATCCTTATCTTAAAAAAGACATTGAGAAAATAGAAAAAATACAACAAAGAGCAACAATTCATCAATTAAAAGGTTTAAGTTATCATGAAAGATTGGATAAATTAAAATGACAATGTTAAGAGAAAGAAGAATCAAAGGTGACATGATTCAAATGTTTAAAATTATTATTGGTTATGACAATGTAATTTGGCATCATCCACCATATTTTCTAACAAACTCAATCACTCGTGGTCACAACATACGTATTAGAAGACAGTTAATCAAACAATTAACAGTAAGACCTGAATTTTTTACAAATAGGATTTCAGAAAATGGTACAAATTAAATGAAGAAACTATAGATGCAAAATCGATTAACATTTTCAAAAACTCTTATGACAGATTAAAAACAAATTAACTATATTTTAACCTTAAGTAAAAGCTGTTATAGTCTAACAACTACTGTTGTTAAACTCCATACTCAACTCGCTGCGTTAAGTATTACAGCAAACATTTATTATTATAATATATACATATATATATATATATATATATATATATATATATATATATATATATATATATATATATATATATATATATATATATATATATATATATATATATATATATTATTGGTAAAATAATTTTATGTTTTCGCTTATTGCGCTTAAAATGATAATATGTTTGTTTACAACAAGCTTAAAATGATAATATGTTTTGTTTACAACAGCAAATTGACAAACATATTTCCAAAATTATTTTGAAAATAGATAATTCTATATAACTTTTCTCGACAAACTTGACATATTAACGAAAGTATAATGGCAATTTGTTTTTTTATTTTTTGAAGTTTGCTTTCTGCATCAAACTTCAAAAAACGACTTGAAATCCAATTTTTTAATAACGAGTTCATTTCAAGTTCGTTTCTTGCATTACATATTCTTCAGACTTCAGAATTAAAGTATAACTTGAAATTTAAAGTTCGCTTCTTGCATTTTTTTTTTGGTTTCTTGAGTAGGCTTTTCAAGTCTAACTTGAAGTCTAACTTCGCTCATTCCATTTGCTAAAGGTAAATTTCAGATTTGAAGTATGACTTCATATTTCAAGTTCGCTTTTTGCATTTCGCCCGGAGTCTCTTCTTTTGTTAGCCGTCGTCAAATCTCAACTCGTCCCAAATCGATATTAAGTATCTTTTTTAATGCAGTTAAGTTGTTTTGAAAATCTAAAGGAGAAATAAAGAAGATAAATCTGGTAATTTTTGTAGGAGCCTCTATTTGATGAAAGAATACCTATTTATACATTTACAAAACATTCAAAGTTTGATAAGTATAACTTGAACCAAAATATTGATATATTAAAAAAAAAAGGTTTCACATAAATTGAATCCTATTTCAATATATATGCTTTTATTATAGCTTTGTTGTAACACTTGTTTGTTAGTTTTGTAACCTAGCCTTGATAGTTATAAACCTAGAATAGTTTAACATATTGTGGTCTGCGCTATTAATATAAATTTTATTTTCTTTGTACTGTAAAGATTTTTAAATGGTTTAAGTATTGCTAATCCAAAGTTTGTAGCCATTTGCTGGTATAAGCTGGCAATTTAACTATTTTAATTTGATTCGTTTATCTGTGTTTATCAATTTTAAAATGATGTGAGAGCCACAGTTATTCAAAATAACTTTGAGACCACAAGTATTATTTTATTTAGTTTAAAAAATTTCAAAGCAAAGTTTACAAAAATAGCTGCTAGAAAGGTAAAAAAACAATTGAGAGCTGAGAGAATTGAGAAGATTCTTAAAAGTGGCGAACTTTAAAATGTTCAAAACAAACCAGTCTTTATTGAATTTAATTTTAACTGCTGCAGACGACTTCTCAACTACCTCTAAAGTTAGTCTATTGATATCCTCATAAAGAATAGACAATTTTGGAACAAGCATTAGTAACTCATCTTTAGAGGCTAAAGTAAGATTCTTGAATTGAATCAAACATGTTTGTTTCTTAACTGATGAATTTAAATATGTTAAGAATTAAGGTGGTCGATACACTCGTGCTTAACTCTATTTTCCTTGCAAAGTAAGTTTAGCCTCTTTTGCTTGGTCTGCTGCCATCCTTATTTTGAACCTGTTTTTTTTTGGCTAATAAAGTTCCATGCTAGTTTAATTTCTTTGCAAATTAATACTTAAATTTACAAAAACCTTTTCAGTTGCACGTTCTACTGTGGAAAAGTCTTACCATTTCTAGTTTTAATCTGCAAAATTGTCAAGGGTTAAATATTTATTATGCAAGTACTTATATGTAAATTAACCTTTTTAACAATACCAAAAGTAATGGTTGCCTGAACTATCCCATTCGTGAGAATGAAAACGTTCGTCCAAGAGTTCAAAGACACCTTGAGTGCAATACATCATGTTAAGCCCATTACTTCTCAGATTTTTAAATGTTAGACTCAAAACCTTTTTTCCAGTTTAAAGATAAATATACAAAAAAAATTTCTTACTCTTCACTTTTCCCAGAGTGGATTTTCTGATGCAAACAGTGGCAGTAAAAGTTGTATATTTCTTGCTGACAAGGCAGTAAACCATCCACGACAACAGCATTTTATTTCCATTAAGCACTGTGTTACAAAACCAATTTTTTTGATATCATTGCCGGAGGAAAGTTGGTGGCCGATGCTAGAGTCGACTTCAATTTTAATATAGAACCAATTCATTAGGATTCTGATTTCAACCGATTATTTCGTGTGAATAATTTAGAGCCAACTTCTGTAGCATTGACTGTTAGTTAAGACAAAAGATAGGACCAACTCTTGCACAACCGAATATTTTAAAAGACTTCATTTACAGCTAATCAATCAATTGTACACCTAAATTAAATACTTAATTAATATTTTTTTGCAACCTATTAACTTTTTTTGTCCGCGGGACAATAAGTCATTTTTAAACGATTCAAACCAGAGATACAATGACTTTGAATGACAAAGAAGTTCGAATATCTTCTTTGCATTTGACTATTTTTGTTGTTGTTATGCAAGATACTATTATTCTTTATAAAAAAAAAAAAAAATCAAACAACAAAAATCGAACACATTACAACGTACTTTTAAATTACACGTGCAATAGCAATGGCGTTTTAAAAGTATTCTTTTAAAAATAAATTTATAAAACAAAAATCATAACAAAAATTTTTTTCTTTGAAACATTTCCCAGCAAAAAAAGAATGGAGTTTGAAAAAGTTGAAGGTGATCGTCAAAACACTATTGTGTACTGATCAGGTGATTAAGCCTGTATCAAGAACAAAGCAAAAACCAATGGAAAAGTTTACTTGAAATGAAAGTATCATAATGTCTGTAAAGGTAGTGCAAAAATAGATCAGCAACCTGTATCATCACAACTCATTCATATTATATATATATATATATATATATATATATATATATATATATATATATATATATTTATATATTATATTAGGAATGTGACATTTTGGTATCTTCAGTTTCCAATATAAAAAACAGATGAACTTTGGTTTGAAAGTAACTGAAAAGTCATTGGTTTTATTTAATTTTTGAAAGAGGTCACCCACAATGACCCTTGATTACACACTGGCTCCCATATATTAGCGAATTTCTTTTTCTTCAAAAGTTTATCAACCTGGGTCTCAAAAGAACCAGAATTTTATAGTAATTTCAAAACTCATAATCTTTTCTACTGAAAATTTTTTTAAAAAATGTCATAAAAAACGACCTTTTCAATTTGTAGTTAAAAATTCTTGTTTTTTGTATGTAAAATTTAAGCAATTCATTTTTATTTAAAACCATTATTTCTGAAATCTCTATGAAATTCAGGTTCTTTTGAGACCTAAGTTGATATACTTTTGAAAAAAAAAAAATTCACTGATATATGGAAGCCAGTGTGTAATCAAGGATCATAGTGTGTGACCTTTTTCAAAAATTAAATAAAGCCAATAACTTTTCAATTATTTTCAAATCAAAGTTTATCTGTTTTTTATATTGGAAAATGGAGGTACCAAAAAGTCACATCCCTAATATATATATATATATATATATATATATATATATATATATATATATATATATATATATATATATATATATATATATATATATATATATATATATATATATATATTTTATATATATATATATATATATATATATATATATATATATATATATATATATATGTATATATATATATATATAAATACTAGGGTTACCAGGCGTCCTCTTTTTACAAAGGAGCGCGCGCTGAAATATGTTTTTTCTCCTATTTGTCAATTACATTTAGTTCTTAATTTTTACGTTTACCACCGTGATTAAATTCTAGTATGATTGACTGTCATGGAGTTAAGCAAATTCTCCTATTGAAAAAGAGGACGTATGGTAACCCATATATATATATATATATATACATATATATATATAATTACATTTAGTTCTTAATTTTTACGTTTACCACCGTGATTAAATTCTAGTATGATTGACTGTCATGGAGTTGAGCAAATTCTCCTATGGAAAAAGAGGACGTATGGTAACCCATATATATATATATATATATATATATATATATATATATATATATATATATATATATATATATATATATATATATATATATATATATATATATATATATATATATATATATATATATATATATATATATATATATATATATATATATATATATATATATATATAAATATATATATATATATATATATATATATATATATATATATATATATATATATATATATATATATATATATAAATAAAGTAGCACAACGGTAATATCTACCCATTTTATGTCAATAACTTTGAGCGAAAGTGTGGATTTATAGAGATAGAAAGAGTTTTTTAAATTTTTCCCTTAGATGCTTCAAGGAGCACGACAAAGTCAATTGATCCAGAGGAAAAAATCCTGAAGTTATCAGCAGTCAATCCATTTCAAGACTACTTCAGAGAATTCATTCAGTTTGAGGACCATATCGGCCTTCTTTTTGCATCGTCTTCACTCTTGACTTTTTTTCAATGTAAGAAAGTTCAATCAACGAATTATTTTAAAAACTTTTTTCGACTCATTACATTATTCCTATGGCAAGACAAATATTGTTTGAAAAATTGAATTTTTAAAATTAAATACACATTTTAACATATTTAATATAATTTCAGGGGGTAAATTTGTCAATTTGTAATATTCTCATGTCTTGCAAAAAGCATGGATTTGTATATTGCTTCACTTAAAAAGTTAATAGAACTTGTACCCGATTTTGTACCTAAAATTAAAATGTCTGATTTTGAACAAGCAATTAGAAAAGCATTATCATTTAGTTTTCCTGAAATCAGGTTAACTGGCTGCCGATTTCATCTTGGACAAGCTTTCCAAGATGAAATCGGCAGTTGTCCAAGATGAAATTTTTTTTTTTCAACTGTCCAGTTGAAAAAAATAAATTAAGGCTGTAGGTTCGCAGACAGAGTTCATTCATGATGTGGTTGTAAAAAAACGAGGAAAGAAATTTCTTGCTCTTTGCATATTACCCTCAAATCTTGTTCAAAGTGAGTTAAAAACACCTAAACTGGAAGCTAAAAGGTTCCCCTGGTTAGAGACAAAAACAAAAATGCAGCAATTTGTGAACTATTTTGAAAGATATTAGATTCAATTAAAGAGTTCTGACTTGTTTTCAGTTTTTGGTCTTTCTAGCACAGAACCAACAACACCCCGGAATCACTTCACTCAAAAATGAGCAAAAATATGACAGCTCATGCAGGTTTTTGGAGTTTTCTTGATGAGCTTATCCAGGAAATAGTTTTGTCAACTGAGCTTAAAGTTAGACAACTCCAAAATGGTGAAAACCCTCGTAGAGCAGAAAGAAGGGATAGGCAAAAACTTGCAGAGAAGCAGGCCCTCTATGAAAGTAGATTAAGCTCTGGGGAATATAATCCAGCAAAGTTTCTGGATACATCAGCATATTTGTTTTCCAATTCAAAGATACCCACAGTTAAGGAAGTCAATGAATTTGTTCAGAATGAGCTTACTACCCTTGAGCCCATAGCACAAAATCCAACTCAAGAACTACTAATTGAACTTTGTTGAGTTTGTTGTGTCCAAACACTTGAAGTTTTAATTTTACCATGCAGACATATTGTATTGTACTCACAATGCAAAGAGATTCTTTCTATGGGTACAGAAAAAAGGTGTCCAATTTGTAGAACTGAAATGATTGACTTTATTAGTGTTTTTTAGTAAGAATTTTTCCCTAATCGAAAAATGCTCATCACAAAATCCTTATTTCTTTTAAACATTGTAACATACTTCTTCTACTTGTCCGTAGTAACTCATTATTACTGAAAATAAATAATTTATTTCCAATTCTGTTGTTTTTTTTCATACAAAAAATAATACTCTAGTTTATATATATTTTTGCCTGTTGGTTCTTAATTAATTAATTAAATAATTTTTTAATAGTCGGTTGTAAATTGGTTTTTTACTAGTCGGTTCCTAATGGATATTTATTTAGTCGATTGTATCTAAAATTTTAATTAATCTATCCTGAACAAAGTTAGTTCTATTTAGGTCGGTGTATCATTTATTCTGTCATAACACGGCAAAGTTTAAAGCAAAGAGAGTTTGAAAATCTTTGCTTCAAACTCATACTTTTACAATTTTGTTCCTTGTTATTCTGTGTTTATGTCTTCCAGTTAAGACATTTCCGTTACTTGTTCTTTTTCAGAATGCATGGAAGCATCAGAAGAACAAGCTTTGTCAATTAGAGATTGAGTTACATTGTCTTCTGTTAATTGATACGCGTACCGTAATGAAGAGAAGCCTCTTCATTACGGTACGCGTATCAAACCTCTTTCTAATAAAATACTAAGAATAAGTTCATGTTTCATGGATACTACAGGTGTCATGGATACTACGTTTTATATCTTCATTAGTCCGAATAAAATTATCTTGTCTTATTTCATATTTAGACTCAATTTCTTTTTCAAATGGTCTTGTAATGATGACTGTTCTTTCTGAAAGGCTACGTGTTCTTGTTTTACAGATGGTTGTACTTTTAATAAAGGTTTTAAATACTCATCATTTTTGCGGTTTGCTTTTGTTTTTTAATCTTTTCAAAATTATATAAAAAAGGAAGTTGAAATTGACAAGTTTAATTGTTTTTATGGCTGAATTTTGTTTTTAGCTTTTAAAACTTAAATGACTTACTCTTATGATCGACATCAGATTTGTTTTGCACTTAAAAAAGCACTTTTAAAAAATATTTAGACTTTATTAGGTTTTATGGTTTGCTGTGAATATTTTTATTCAATTTATCATACAAAAAACAAGTAGCGCGTTTTTTAAAAATTATACTAAAGCTTGGTTTCCACTAGTAGTAAAAATGTCCTATTGCACTTGTACGATTTTGTTTTACAATAACACAAGCCAACTTAACTTTGTAACAAGAAATATGCTTACTAATTTTAAATTATCTTTATTTCATCACCATATTTATTTTGATTTCATCAGGTCTTGTTTTTGTGTTACTGCTGTTAGCCTTAAAATTGAAAAAATACCGTTTTGTTTCATTTTTGCATTAAGTGAATTTGTTTATTTGAAGAACGTAGTGCTTTCTCCTGTTTTCTGAATTAAGTGGTTTTTAAATAATGTCAAGAAAATGTAAAAACAATCCTGACACGTTTTCTTGTGGCGACACAGCATTTAACTCAGCGAAGGAATTTGGCACCGTTGATAACTAAGTTAAAAGAAAAGTTTACTTTAGTTTTTTCAAACAACGGGCAGAACTTTTGGGCTTTCAAGTAAAGGGATTAAAATTATTAAAACCAAAAACAAAAGAATTTTAATTTTGAAATCAAGATAAAAAGCTGAAAATATTTAAAAAAAAAAAAAAAAAAAGATGATCAGCTGGTATCAGAGGTGACGTTAAAATGTGCGAGGCCCTAGTCAAACACTGAAATGTGAGGTCCCTCTTATATACTTTTATATTATATCTACGTCAAAACAGCACATAATACTCTATACAAAAACAATATTTTTTATTAGAATAAAATACAGTGTTTTAAGATATAATACAGGTAGGGGAGACCGGGGGTATTTGTCACTGTTTTTACTCTTTGAGCTCTGTAGCCCTAACGGCAAAATTTTTTGTAAATGTTAAAATGCAGTCTTAAAGAGTATGAATTTAGGTAACATTTTTAACTTGCACTCATTATATGGGCCCTTCTGGGGGCTTAAAAAAAACAACTGTTTCCAACTTACCCAGAAAGCCTTTTTTTCAATAAACAGTCTATAGATCCTGAAAAGCGGTAACTGTTGAAAAAAGTCTGACTGGACTGTGAATAGTAAACCAATTGTGACTGAAATTTTTACAACAATTTTTTTTTCTTTTTAAGTGAGATAGCAAAGACCAAAAAATGTTAAGAAAGACAGTCTTAAAAAGTAATCTCTTCTCAGCTAACACAAAACGTTCAAGAACGTTCAACGAACGTGTCGAACGTTCAAGAACGTTCATAGAACGTGGTCGAACGTTCGTAACGTTCGTCAAACGTACTTGAACGTTTTGTGTTAGCTGGGTTACTCGAAGACAAAAAAAATTTAAAACCCTCCATCGGTGCACTTTATGATAAACTTTTACCAGCTTCACACATAAATTCTGGGTTCATGAAAAAAGTTTGTGAAAACTATGGATTGAAATAATAACGGCTTTTTATATTTGAAAGAAAAGTTTCCTTAACGAGAAGATGAAAACAAAAATTAAAAAATTCAATTGATGAAAGGTGATATATTTAAATTAAAGTTTATTGA
The DNA here is from genome assembly GCF_038396675.1 of Hydra vulgaris. Lineage (NCBI taxonomy): Eukaryota > Metazoa > Cnidaria > Hydrozoa > Anthoathecata > Hydridae > Hydra > Hydra vulgaris. Next base: position 28,107,549 of record NC_088931.1, on the reverse strand, counting down.
TTTGGAAAAATCAGCTGTGAAACCTTTCATGAAAGTAACTTACCCATAAATTACCCATAAAGTGACTGTAAAAGTATTGTCGCATTGTTATCAACTTATAAGGCTTTTGGGATATAAGATGATTGATAAAAAAACATTTTCTTTTTCAAAATATAAACGAAAATCATAAAACTACATCTGTAATAATGTTGCAATATTACGGAATAACTTCTTTTTGTTGATAAATAGCTGAAATTTCTAAAACTAATAAAATCTCAGCATAAAAACTACTATTCAAACTAATTGTTCAATAAAATTAGAAAAACAAACACTTATTCGTATTTCAATCATTCCTTATCCTAATGTTCTAAACAAAACTAGTATAGTTTAGACAAAATTTCATGTTATATGAAAAAAGTTTTTATTTTTGCTGACTAGTGTAATTGTTGTAGAAATTGATTTCTTGCTATTTCTTCGATAATTGTTTTACAGCATAAGTTTACTTATGCAATCGACGTTAAGTTGTGCAACTAATACTATAAAAATTATAGTTTTTATTAAGTTTATGTTAATCTTAGTGTATTAGCAACATCAAACATGAAGAACGTGCTTACGAGTTTATTGAGGCTTTTTGTCGAACTTTCTCTTTGAAATTCTTGACTTGCTGGTTCAACTTATTTTTATAAGTTTAAGCAAACTTACTATAATTAATAAATGACGTAAGTTGTTAGTTACCTTATTTTTCTGGTTAAAACTAACAACATGGATTTTTTTAAATGAAGTTTGCCTCGAGGCTAAAAAACTGGAAAACATTCACACAGACTCATGAAAATAGCCACCGAACCACGTTTTGTATTTCAGTTGTTACATATCTGGTTCAATCTGTACCTCACGCACTCCTTTTGATGCTACAGGTATATGTGTCAAAAGTATTGCATTTGGTCGATATGGAACTAATAATTTTAAATTGAAATTTTATTAAGTTTTTAGTATTTTCTTTGCTGTGTAGAGAAAAGAACCAATCGAACACGGAATGTAATATACATTAAATATTAACATGTGAATAATGCATATGAAAAAAGATGGTAGCTTTTCTTTGTTTATAGACTCTCTTTATAAACTTTTATATTATTTTAATAAAGATACTCTTTTATTAACATCAAATTAAAATAATTCAAAATATTATTAATTGATCAACTAAACAACATTTTTAAATGAAAAAAGTTTAAATTTTGCTTTTAATGATACATGAAAATACATTCATAGTAATTTTTTGTAACTGAAATATTTCCAAATATTGGTGCAATTCCTTCTTCAAACAACTAATTTTGGAAATTTCAAAAAACATTATTTTTGTTACAGTTCAAACAATCACGAGTTAATATACAACATTTTGTCTTTTTGCAACTTTTGGCTGTTTTTGTTTTTTTATATTCACGTCTGCGGTTTATATAAAAAAAATGCAAACTCTTTCAATAGGGCATTTCCGTAAATTAAAGTGTCCTTAATATTATTTTTAACATTAACAATTCAATCTTTATATGACAGATGCACTCTTATAAACAAGATCTGAAGGTAAAAAGGTTTGTATAGATTAGTTTTTTTTAAATATTTTTTTTTAATATTTTTTTTTAATTCTGCAAATTAATTGTATCTTATTCCATAGCAGAAATTTGTGAAAACATCTTTACGATTGTATAGTTTGTTATAAAACAACAATACCGCCTAATAACAATAATATACTTACATAAAACAAGTTATTAGGTATTACCCACACTGCATTTCAATAACAATTATTATCACCGCATGTTAACAAAACATTTTTCTCTTTTTCAGCTGTGTAATTAATTTCAAAACATATTTTAAAGTATGTCTGGTCTTGTAATCAAGTTAGCAATTATCGGAGGAAAGAATTCTGGAAAGTCAGGTTCCAAATTTTTCATAATTTAAAACTTTTAAAAAAATTTTTCATAAATTGATTTAAAACCTACTTTAAAAGAAATAAAAAAACTCCTTTTAAAGACTTTAAACAGAGTTTTGGAGAAAAAAATTGAAAAATTGTTAGATAATGTAAAAAAAGTATATTAGTAAAAATATTATATTATAGATTTATTAGATATTATAGATAGGTGGAAAATATTATAGATTTTAATTTAGCGCTTGCTGTAAGATTTCTGACACGCAGATTTATTGGAGAATACGATTCCAACTCAGGTAACTTTTTATTTTATTTTTTATTTACAGCACTTGTTTAAAGTAATTCACTTGTAACGCTAAAACTGTTTACACACTTGTTTAAGACAATGTTTTTATTTCTTACATATAGTTAAGTATTTATTTTCAAATGAGTATTTAAATATAAATAATTATTGTTTACTTGTGTTACTTGCAAATTTATATTAGTCAATTTTTTTTAAATACATTAAGAAAAATACCAAAACTTGGCGAAAAAAATTTTTTTTTCCAAGTTTTATAAAACAATAAAACACAAAAACTTAAAAAACTTATAAAATAACTTTTTTAGACGTTTGCATCAAACGCAACATAAAATTGGCAGGCGAATCAGTTGAACTGCATATAAAGGATACCGCGGGTTCTGTAAGTAATTTCTATACTTCCGTTTTTAATTTGTTTCCTTTTAGACAGGAAATGTTTATCGACAGTTCAATTGTTAACATTTTTGGTAGTTTTTTCAAAGATTTTGCAACTCTAAAGAGTGATACATTCTGTTTTATTGTTTAATATCGTTGAGGTGTTGGGTGCCTAACTATCCCCATTAAGGCGGTATTATAATAAAATTTAAAAGGTAAGAGATTTTTCAAATATGTTAAAAACCTGTGCCCAGACAGACTCCGGTTAGAAGCAAAATCTTGCCAATATTTAACAGCACTAAAATACAAAATTAAACTATAATGTATGACTACGTTAAATTATACTATATATGTGTATATGCACTTTAATACAAAATTAAACTAAAATATGGTACTACAAGCAAATACTCATGTATATACAAATATACAAATGTTATATATACAAAGAGAATTCTTTTTATCCAATAAAATTATCACGATCACCCTGCTACTAGTAACATGTAGTCCAGTACAACCTGCTGCTAATCCAGTTGCTTTTTAAGATTTATTTTTTTTAGACAAAAGAAAGGAGAAAATAACTCTGACTTAAAAATATCCTCATGTCTTGAGACGATTAGTTGAGTAAAGGTTAGTGTCTTAACAAAAATCCTCTTTAAGGGCAGATGTTAAACTTCATCCAGCTACTGCCTTGTAAAAAACCTTCTTGACAAAAACTTGACCAGTAAGTTTCTGTTGATTAGCCTTCCAATCTTTCTTCATAATAAGCTGGCGTAGATATAAACCTGTGTTCCATTCTTTTCTGTCTAGAATAATGAATGCTAAATCTTTTTTACTCTACTTATTGGTTTTTGCATCTCCTTGGTACCCAATCTCCTTGGTAGTGGCTATACAACTCTTTTTCTTATATCCTAATAAGTTTACAGCTCTAAAACTTAGTTAAATGATTTTTATGTTGGTTGGTAGTTTGGTTTCCCAACCTCTGTGGTTGATTCCATAATCAATTGTAAAATATCAAAGTGTTAATAGTGCCATGAAATGCATGAATACCGTCTATGTTAGTGATTTCGTGTGCACTTACGAGGCCACATACAGAGCTCTTTGATACAAGTTTGGGTTGATTAGCAGGGGTAAGGCAACTTCATATCTATTGCTTAGAGTATCAAACAATATCTTTGATTCAGTAAAAATACATGAAAATTTTAGACTACCCTTTATCACTTACTTTCATTCTTTAATTCAAGTTTTTTTTCTAACTCTAGCTTCTGCTTAGTTCTTCTCTTTTTCTCTTATATGTTGTTTATAACGTACTATAGTTTTCTCTTATATGTTGTTTATAACGTACTATAGTTTTCTCTTATATGTTGTTTATAACGTACTATAGTTTTCTCTTATATGTTGTTTATAACGTACTATAGTTTTCTCTTATATGTTGTTTATAACGTACTATAGTTTTCTCTTATATGTTGTTTATAACGTACTATAGTTTTCTCTTATATGTTGTTTATAACGTACTATAGTTTTCTCTTATATGTTGTTTATAACGTACTATAGTTTTCTCTTATATGTTGTTTATAACGTACTATAGTTTTCTCTTATATATTGTTTATAACGTACTATAGTTTTCTCTTATATGTTGTTTATAACGTACTATAGTTTTCTCTTATATGTTGTTTATAACGTACTATAGTTTTCTCTTATATGTTGTTTATAACGTACTATAGTTTTCTCTTATATGTTGTTTATAACGTACTATAGTTTTCTCTTATATGTTGTTTATAACGTACTATAGTTTCACTGAAACTTTTATTCTGTACTTCTTCTACATCAGATTCACCTTATTATCTTACTTCTTAGTTCAACATTATGAATAGGATAATCAGTGCAGTATTGGTGTAGTGATAGAGCGCTTGCCTCATAAGCGAGAAGCTCCGAGTTTGATCCCCACCACCTACCTGGTAGTACCGCGCTCAACTTGTTTCTCCGCACAGCGGCCTTGTTCGTTAAGGTTCGTGTTTCAGAGTTATAGAGTTGAGAGTGAGTTGTAACCACAACTAAAGTAGCCTCCTCAACTGTAGGAGGAGGCTACTTTAGTCATGGCCTTAGGTAGGTGAATTCAAATAATAAGAAGAAAAAATCACGATGTTAGGCCGGGCGAATAAAAATAAGCAATTGCTTTCACTTAGTAATTGGTCAGCTTTACGTGAATAAAAACTTTAGCAACTTTGCTTAATTTTTAATTCAAGTAAAGCTGAGCAATTACTGAGTAAATTGATTAACTTTGCGTGAATAAAAATTTGATCAAAAACTGCTAAAGTTTTTTTCACGTAAAGCTGACCAACTACTGAGTAAAAGCAATTGCTCATTTTTATTCACACGGCCTGTTGTTTGTCTCTCTTCTGAAATTTGCATCTCCTTTTTAATCTCCTAAATTCAGCAAAGAGATTAAAAGGATATTATTTCTTCTCGCTCTTTCTTGCTATTTCTTCCTGTTTTGCGTACCAATTTTTTAAATAAATAACACTTTTAATGTGGATTTGAGTTGGTTTTATAAAGTTGGAGGTTCATTGCCCACATTAGGAATAAAAGAGAAAACAAGAAAAAAAGCAAAACTTCCTCATTAATTGCTCTGTGATAAAATTAGGTCTAGGTTACGAACACAAGTAAAAATAAGTTATTAAAACAAAGATTAAAGAAACAACTCGACGAGTGATAACTTTTAGCACCCTTTGTATACATTTTTCGTTTCCTTTTAATCAAAAATGTACAATTTTTCGAAAAAAAATAAAAATATAGACTTTCCTTGGGAATTTTCTTTTATGAAAAAACAAAAGAAAAGAATATTACAGGTTTCGTATTGAATAGTGAGTTTAATAAATTGCTCTTAACGGTTAAAGTCGGTTTAGTCCAATGAATTGATTTGTGGAAGCTATTTTTCGCCGCCTTACTGAAGGATCACCAGAATTATTTTTAAAAACAAAGTTTAGAAGTTGTTTCCACAAGAAAGTTCACAATTTCAAACTAAGTAAAAAAAAACGTTTTGAATAAGATTTTGAAACAAAGAACTTTTTCTGATAGTTGACAAAAGTATTTACTAGGGATATACCAAAGCTTCGGCTTTTTAAGGCAATTTTAGGGGGTCCATTTTGGGGCCCTAATAGCAGGTTTTGGGGGCCTCCAACTCCAATAAACAGCGCTGCACGGATAGATTTATGCATTGCTAACTAGTAATGTAGCCAATGTTATAACTGCAAATAAAGTCACATTTGGCGGATAAACCTCTGCCATACGTCATACATTATTTACAACGTCATATTCAGAAGAAGATCTTTAGAAAACAAAGAGCTGCAAGCAATGACGTATAAATATAACTAGATGCGTGACTTGAGTTAGAAAGTGAAGCCAGCCTCCGCCATCTTGCGGTACCACAAAAATCTCAAATTCTGAGAGCGTTACAAAGGGGTATATGACTAATTTAAACTGGATATAAGTTTTCAAAGAGGTTTTAACTGTTAAACTTTTAAGAGTAACTACTTCTTTGTGAAAAATTGCAGAGTTATAGCTATTTCGTGCTGTACATATGGGTGCACAATCGCAAAAAAAAAAAAAAAAATAAGGCGTATTGTTCCACAGGTATGACGAAACGCTTATAATAAGTGTAAGTGTTTTATCATACCTGTGAAACAGTATCATACCAGTGAAACAATATCGTACCTGTGAAACAAAATCATACTAGTGAAACAATATCATACCTGTGAAACAATATCATACTAGTGAAACAATATCATACCTGTGAAACAATATCATACCTGTGAAACAATATCAAACCTGTGAAACAATATCATACTAGTGAAACAATATCAAACTTGTGAAACGACATCATACCTGTGAAACGACACGTGATGTTTTTGTATTAGTATAAAACTAATACAAAGTAGTATTATACTAATACTAACAATACTAATAATACACTTATAATTAAAGTGTAATACTATTATTAGTTGTATAAGTTATTACAAGGCATATTAAAAATTGTATATTATCTATTATATTATTTTACTTTGTGAATTGTGCATTCATATTAGGAAGTCATTATTTGTACGTGCATACAAATAGTTTACATTATAAAAATCTCATTTGTACGCAAAAAAATATTAAAATACTTTTTAACGATATAAAATTTGCGTACTTCATTGAATGTAAAAATTGTTACTTTTTGAGGCGCGGCCGACAGGGTTGAGGGTTCGAATCTTCATTTGGGGTTTTTTCTGTTTAATTTTATTGTCTAAGTAGTTTTATTTAGTTTTATTTTGTAAGTAGTTTTATGTTTTTTAAATATAATTGTTGTTTATATATAGTTATGTTCATTATTTATTTTTATTTCTCGAAGTCTCATTGAATATGTGCAAAATCCGTATATAAATCGACTGATTTAGATGGATTCGCCTCATTTTTATGAGGACCTACATGTTGTTCAATTGATAAAAAAAATTGCTGCTACATTTTTAACCATTAGATTAAAAACGTCAAAAATATTTCGAACTTATTTAAGGAATAAAAGCAGGTCTTTGACTCGGTTAAATAAGAGCCTTTTTGTTCAAAGACTTTAAAAATTTACAGAGTTTGATTCATGCCTACTTTTAATTGAATATTTTTAAATCTGCCTTTTATTACTATACTAATACTTCTACTGTTTTATTCTAGGTTTTCTACTGTTAAAATATGATTTTAATTAAATTTTATTAACCATTATAGGTGCCTCAATAATCCAAAACATTTAACGGATCCCCAACATCATCAGTATTTCAAATATAAATTATGTTTGGTCTCAAATAAAATTGAATTATACAAAAATTTGAAATATATTAGTCATTTATATATATATATATATATATATATATATATATATATATATATATATATATATATATATATATATATATGTATATATATATATATGTTAATGCCGGATTAACCCGGGTTCCTGGGAGCCTAGGCGCCTAGCCCCCAAAAATTAGGGTACCAGCAGGGCCCCCGATTTTAAACTTAGATAATATTTTCTATATTATATATTAGGGTGTACCAAAAAACAACTTTTTTTGAATTTGAAATTGTAATAGAGCGATAAAGTTGCGAAATGCTATAAAAAGTAATTGTGCCAAATTTTTTTGTATATTTTTTATGTCTTCAGTTCGCGCTAGAGTTTAATTTTTCTTACAAAAACACGTTTTCTGACCTTTTTTACAAAATAAAAATAACAAATTCTATGTGTATACTAAAGTTGTATGAGAGTTTAAACATTACACAATGATCAGGTTAGAAATGGTTACAATTTTTAAGAAAATATTTTAATGTCTTCAGTTGCCGCTAGAGATCTGAGTTTTTACTAAAAAACACTGTTTCATGAGTTTCTGGCAAACAAGCTCTGCAGTCCATAATGTGCAATTAAAGTTATGTGGAAAATGTTTTTGAAAAATGTCTAAAGCTTAGCTGTAATAAACTTTCTGATCCATTTGGATATATCTCAAACTGTCTTTTTGTGTTGAATAAATGCATTCTTTTTTGTGATGCAAGTCTTGCGCGAATGAAGCCGTCTATTAGCCAATCCGCAAACTTGATCTGAAGCTTCGGTTACAAGTTTGATGCATCTCTCTACTCCTTGATTATGGCATGGTAAATGCTGCACATCTGGAAGATAAACATTTGTTAACATTTCAATAAGATTTTCATCTGAAACGTGAGTGGTAATTGGAGGTTCATTTAGTTCACATTTTTCCATTCAATTAGACCAATGTAGTCTTTTGCTTCAAAATTGATTTCTGGTATAGAGAACTTTCGAACTTTGTTCTTTTTCATCGATCTTGCTTTCATTATTTGTTGTGATGCCAATTTCCTCACATTTGGGCGAGTATTCGATATCATAGCAAGAAGCATGTTTTCTGGATGCGCAAAATAATTGTATAACTGGATCGATGATCCAGTTTATTTCACTACTGGCATAACTGGATATATTGATTTTTTGCCATAAATGTCTAGCACCTTCCGTGCATGAGGGATTATATCTTATATTGAAACAAATTTGGTAGTAAACTTTAATAACAAACTCAACCATTTCTCTTAGCCTGTGTGGCGGTTCGCTATATCCAACATAATACCTCAATATTCTGTTTGCAGCGGTCACCCACCTGACATGGTTAAGTTTTCCAGGATTTCGGTTAGCCAAAGCGTTTGGACAATAACATGTAGATATTGCTTTGCAAATATTAAGTAAGCATTTTTGGTCAGAACTTAGAGATTTTTTGTCTATTTTTGGTAATGTGACATTAACAGGAATGTAGTTGACTATTGCCAAGGTATCACACAATTTAATTTCTCTTCCAATTGGCCCAGACTATCCATTAGGTCCTAATGTAGGTCTATCTAGTTTTTGAATTATATGCCCTAGAGGCAGTTCATTAGCATGTATTTGACAGATAAACCAGTGGACAGGTCTTTTTAGTTTTAACTCGAACAAAGCAATAACACCATTAAGAAATTCGGTATTGACAGCTGTTCCATCACAGCCTATGGCAACTAATTTATATGTATCAATGTTGTTTAAAGTTTAAAATATTTTTATACTTGTCTTAATGCTGTATCCATGCCCTGATACAGTCTCTACATGCCCTATACTTTGAATCTGGTTCTTGTACTAAAACTACATGTTCTTCTTTGATAGTTTTACGTATATTTTTCTCCATGTTTGTATCAATAACTGATGTTGTATCTTTTCTTCCATCAAAATACAAACCTTTTAACATTTGAATATTTCATGGTCTAAATGTTGCATTTTAAGTCTGTTTTTTTTTCGTTCTTTTTGAATCTTGTTTTTATCAATTACTTTAGATTGGTCTCCTTTTGAAATTATGTTCATATCTTCCTGCACAGCACATACTATTAATGCAGCACCTCTGCTTGAAACACCTACTCTATCGCAGGTTTGTGCTAAGGATAGTAACGGTGATCTCATTTGTTCAGTTTTATTTTTTCTGTTCCATTTTTGCTTGCGGCTTTCAGCTGTGTCTAAACAATCGGCATCTGATTCTAAGTCAGTATTCCAAATCACAGTGTCATCAGAGTCAGGATCTTGAGATATAGAAAAAAAAATTGAATTTTGAATGCGGCTTGATGATATTGCTTGAGCTTCAACACCTGTTATAGCTCAAGACTGTGTTGATGGGTTAGACAGTAAGGGACTATTTACTCTATTTTTTCTTGCTTCTTTTCACCGTAATCTTATAGTGCTTTGAATATTGAGTCCCTCTATATACATAATTCTCATAAATCTCTAATCGCTGAGAAAATTATGTTTTTTCTCTGGTACCTTCTTTACTTTTTAACACAGATACATTTAGAAAAATCAAGGCATTTGCATGCTGCAACGTCGAATAAAGTATTTTCTGCATGCTTTTGAAAAGTTATTATTTTGGATTTAAACTTGTCTGTATGTTTTGTTTTGTTAACGGACTTCATAATATTTCTATATTTTTGATTGTAATCAAAAAACATCTTTACAATACGTTTATGAGACACAGTATCGGTGCTTTCCTCCACATATTTTCTATTTTGTGCGCCAATTTTTCCGATATTTCTTTCAAATTACGTTGTTTTCCACCACTTTCCTCTCTCATTTTTTGCATTAAGAAAAGATAACTTAGCATGACATATTTGTATGTTGGCAAGACATTTTCGCGTAAGTCTGCTGGTGAACCGAAGATAGGACAAGTAGACTTTTTCCTTGTTGTCACTTCAGCAGAAGCATTTTTGCCATTAAAATTTTCTTTGATTTCAATTTATTTTAATAATAAACAGATGTAAATTAGAACTAATGAATTAAAACCTGTGCTTTTTGCTATCTGAGTATTTATTAAATGTTTTGATTATAGGCATAATTTGAGGTAAATAATACTGATGGTGATGGTAATAAATGACGTAATTAATGACATTTTACATACTTTAATGTCATTTAAAAATCATCGGTGTAACTGTTGGCATAGAATGTTTAGTTAATTAGATTTTAATTACTTTTATTCCATTATCGTGACAGCGACGACAAGTGAAAGCATCAACAACATAATTAAAATTACTTTGTTTTAAATAAAAATTGTGTTTTTTCTTAAAAACTCAGCCTTCCAGCGGCAACTAAAGAAATTAAAATATTTTCTTAAAAATTGTAACCATTTCTAACTTAGTCATTGTGTAATGTTTAAACTCTATTACAACTCTAGTATATGCATAGAATTAGTTATTTTTATTTGGTAAAAAAAGTCAAAAAACGTGTTTTTGTAAGAAAAATAAAACCCTAACGCGAACTGAAGACATAAAAAGTATACAAAAAAGTTTGGCACAATTACTTTTTATAGCATTATGCAACTTTTCCGCTCTATTACAATTTCAAATTCAAAAAAAGTTGTATTTCGATACACCCTATTATATATGACTAGACATTCTAAATTATTTTCATTAATTTTTAATGAAATTAATTTTGATAATTTCTAATCAAATTAATTTCATGAATTTCTCATGTAAATAAAAACTCAAAACTTTTTTAAAAAAAGTTTGAACTTGAACTATATTGGAAATGTTTGAACTATATTGGATAAAAGATCGAACAATTTTTTTCTTTTTTTACTTACTTGAAAAAGTGAAACAGATACAAGTTAAATACAAAACTGTTTAACTATTTAATAGGAAATGCAAATTGACTACATTTTGATTTGAATTTTTTATTTATTTGAGAACCAATAATATCACTTAAATTGATAGTTGTTGTTTTGTTTTTTTTTTTACTTATGTTTTTTGGTAAATATGTATTGAAATATTTTATATATTTTTTGAAATTTTGGTTTTTTTATTTCTTTTTTTTTTTAAAGAAAAATTATTATTTTTAAAGAAAAATTATTATAAGAACTGTTGTTCGAGGAAAAAAACTAGACGAATAAGCGTTTTTGGAGCACTTAGGAACAGTCACAGAAAAAGGATGACACTTAATTGAATGACGAGTAACACGAGAATGAATTTTAGTAGATGGCACAAGAGACGCTAGCTCTTTAGAGCAGTGCCCATTATAGTATTTGTAGAAAAGAGAAAGAGAAAAAAATATTATTTTTTTAAAAATATTATAAATTAAGATAAAAATATTATTTTTGCAATAATTCAGACTTAGAATCACAATTCCCTGATGAAATTATCCAGAATTCCAAGTTCATGGCAAATGAGAAGAATATATCAGCACTTGAATGTTTACAAGCAATTCGTAGGAATAAGTTAGAATCAGTTTTTCCCAATGTTGACATCGCTTATCGCATTTTCCCATAACTAATTGTAATGCAGAGAGAGTATTTTCGAAAATGGCAGTAGTTAAATCTCCGTTGAGGATCTCCGTTCTTCAATGTTAAATGATCGTTTTAATCCTCTTTGTTTAATGACAATTGAAAGAACACTGTTGAAAAATATAAACTTTCAAGATGTCGTAATTGATTTTGCAAATGTAAAAGCAAGAAAATTTTCTCTGTAAACAAAAAAGTAAACTTATGTTTTTTGCATTCATTTTTAAATACATTTTTTTAGGAATGGAGCCCCAAATATTTATTTGCTCCCGGCCCCCAAGACCCTTAATCTGGCATCGATATATATATATATATATATATATATATATATATATATATATATATATATATATATATATATATATATATATATATATATATATATATATATATATATATATATATATATATATATATATATTGAAAATATAGTAAAAGTTAATTTTCTATAGATGCATAATTAATCAAATCAAGTTTAATTTATCAAAATAATAAAAAATTAATCAAAATTTCACGACAAATTATTATTTAAATAAACATTTTCTATGTTTTTATAGTCGCGTCTTATGTTTTTGCCGTACCACAAAATGGCGGACGCTGGCTTCACTAAGTTATATGCAAAAAGCGAGTCACGAATCTAGTTATATTTATACGTCATTGGCAGCAAGTGACACAGTTGCTGTTTTCCAAACATTAGCAAGGTATCATCGCTCACAAGGTTCCATCACTCGTCAAGTGCTGTAATAAAACTGAAGAAAACTCAACTAAAATTACCAGAGTGTAAAATTATTCAAGATGTCTCTACCAGATGGAGCTCAACATACAAATTGCTTGAGAGGTTCTGAGAGTAGAAAAAGGCTATTGCATTATATGACATTACCAAAACTCAAACAGATGCAAAGAATTTTTAGGAAAATTAATGAAATTTTGATCAAATGCAGATATGCATACTGAAATGTTTTGAAAAAAACATGAGTGCAAATACTGTATGCACATCAGAGATTATATCATTTATTTATGCAATTCAAAGGTTTCTTGACTATGCTTGCAATTTCAGCAACTGGAATCAAAGCTGTTTATGATAAACATAAAAAAAATTTTAACAGCCGTTTTTAAAAATATAAGGATAATGTTTATATGAAAATTGCAATGATGATTGATCCACGTTTTATATTAAAAGTGGTGGAAAAAACGAGTCATAATATGTTTAAAGAAATTTTTTATTTAAAATGCTATCGTTTTCAATATGATTCTCATTTGCAATAAGCAAGAGAAGTTGATAGCGCTGATGCAGGAGGTAGTGAATTAGACTCCGAAGGATCGTGTTATACACTTCTAGATTTTCAACTTCAAGCGCCCACGTCTGGTCGTGATAATTATAGTTTTCTTTTTTAAAAATGAAGCTAAGAAGCATAGACATAACCAAATCTTTTCACTAATTTGATACAAATGAGAATGCCTCACGAAATTCTGAAAACACTGACGGAGGGAGAAAACACTGACGGAGAGAGAAAAAAGAAAAAAAGTACAAATACAATCTTAGATTTCTCTTATAAGATTCTATTAAAAGAAAAAACTGCCAAATGAAAATGGTATTAACAAAATATATTTTTTTTATCTGAAAGATTTTATTTTATTTATAAACTATAAATCAAATTGATAATTAATAGATAGATTACTTACTATATTTTTAATACTTGACACATAAAAATTACATTTTAAAAAAACTTCTGTCATTTTCTTTCTCGTTCTTTAGCTCACTTCTTAATTTTTTGTTCACTTTCAAATTAATTAGTAAATATAAAAGCTTCAGCAAAATCTTGATTTCCGTTTATTCCTAGTATTTATGGTTTCTTTTTTTATTTTTTGTTACTCAAAGATAAAACTAAAAACTAACTGATGGATATTAGTAACAAGATTTTCATATTAATGTATATACAAATATTTGTATACATATAAATCATCAAAAAAAAGAAATAAACATGCAACCCTGTTTTTGAGGCCCTCCTCAAGTAAATTTTAAAATTTTTACGACATGTTGCAACATGGATAAAATAAAATTTTCACGTGTGAACTAATCTTTTGGTAAAAAAAAGTTTTGTTGTAGATTTAAACAGGGGGAAGTTTATTAAATTTGATGTTGTGAATTATAAACATACAAATACTTTGTTATCAGTTTAAAATTTACTTTTTTTACGGTTTAAAATTTACTTTTCTTTTTTACATAGCTACCTTATGTATGCTAAATATTGGCAACGATTCTAGCTTTACTTTGTGAGTACAGCTCCATGCTATATTCAATATAGAATGCAGCTATATTCAACATAGAATGCAGCTATATTCAACATAGAATGCAGCAGTACTCATAAAGCAAAGCTGGAATCGTTATATTTAAGTCAAAAACATCCTTCAAGGCTAGTGTACAACAAAGACAAGCTTACTTATGCTCAACCTTATAAGAACAAATAGAAGCACTAAATATCTTTCAAATAAATATTTACCAAAATAAACTTTTCTTGTTTAAAGACAAACCTGGTGCTAATCTAATAAATAAGTTAAACAATTGAAAGAATTAAAAAAAAATTTTACTACTTTTATTCAAAAAAAAAAATCGAAATCAAAACCAAAATTTAATCCACCATTTAAAAAAAAAAAAGAATAACAACAACTTTTATAAAAAAATGTTAACATATTTACATCATATTTAAAATATTTGAAAACAGCTCTATAAACTAATACTTATTGATATATATCACAAGATTTACAAGGTATGTAAATATAAATATATATTTATCGGATCTTTATATATTTATATTATGCTATTGCCGTATCATCTTACTATATTTAGACTTAGGCTTACGATATCTATTTTTTATATATATACCATCAATTGGTTATTTTGGAATGGTTACTTGTTCCATTGTAGTTGTAAAACATATTTGAACTAAAAGATAAGAAAAAAGCAACATTTGGATTGCTTTTATAATAGTAATATTATTTAAATAAAAAAATTATATGTCTTCAAAAAAAAAGGATTATATTTTCTATAAATACATTAAAAAAGAGTTTTGTAGGGAATATTCTTTATATTTAAACTAACCATCCCAATGGTCATTCACTTACCATCTTTGGTAAAATTTGGTGGAGATTTGTATGGGCGGATCCAGACCATCCCATAAAAGGAGAGGGGGGGATTGAGTAAGGGGGGAAGGCAATTTTAAATTTTTTTGATTTAGGGGATCTTGACCATTTAGAAATTGCCTTACCCCTTCTTCCCTCCTCTCCTCCCATCCTCCCCTCTCCATCCCTTACGGGATGGTCTGGATCCGCCCCTGTTAACACGTAAATTAATATTTAATCATATATATTTACTTTTTTAGGTTTGGCTTAAAGGCCCTGCTGCTTTGATAGGATGGTCTTCAGTCATAGTTATTGTTTACTCAGTAACTGATACCCGTAGTTTTAGTTTGGCAAAGTACATTCTAAATAAAATTAATATATGCAAAAAAATAGACAAATCTTCAATTTTATTGCTTGGTAACAAAAATGATTTGGCTCATCTAAGAGAGATATCGCTCAATCAAGGAATCAAGTTAGCTCAAAAACACGGAACTCATTTTGCAGAAACGTCTGCTGCAAATGATTACGAAAGTGTAGACAAAGCTTTTAAAAAGCTTTTGTTCATGAAGATATTTGCAGTTTCAAAAATACAGACTATAGAGCCCATATCATTTACACGGAAATTTTCGTTAAATACTAGCGATTTATCTAAAAAAAAAAAATCAAAATGTCTTCGAAGAATTTCAGTAAGCTCTAATTGCCCGTCACAAGAATCAATATCATCTTCATCGAACAATGAAGATGTAAAGACGCTAAATAAAACTTCGTTGTGCAAGCAAAATAAATTGATTAGCGTAAAAAGCAAAAAAGTAAAATCGTTCCATTAATGAGAATGGGAAAATTGATTTCTCATAAATTGTAAATATATAATTGTAAATATGCATAAAAATTAAGTTGTTTATACCTATTTAAAAATTTTTGCCGAAAATTTCAGTGATTAGAGTCTTAAGATAAAATTCCCCAAAATGTTTGCTACCTTTAATCAAAATGTTTGCTACCTTTAGCCAAAATGTTTGCTACCTTTAGCCAAAATAAGAGGTAATGAAAAGAGAAGAAATCTTTAATAAGTTAGTATATTTCCGTTTTCACTTTTGTGGTTGATGAATTGAATGCTCAAAAAAGAATGCAAAATTTATATAGTTCTACTTATTCTAGTTCTAGACTTCTTTGAATAATTTTCTTCAGCTTCTTTTTGCTTAAAAGTTTTGATAAAAAAGTTCTACTTTCGACTTAATCAACTTTAAGATAAAGATTTTTTTTTAATAACTTCAAACATTTTATCCAAAAGTAAAATGAAAAATGATAAGAGGTAAAAGACACAAAAACACAGCCTTTTATAGACAGGTTTAGATCTAATCAGTTAAATTCATCGTTGGTTTTACTGAACATACATTACAGCTTTGAAAAGAAGCATTACTTGTTAGTACATTAATAACCTTTCCATCAATTATAAACAACCATTTATTTTATACTTATTTTTTAATTAGATTACTCTTAGATGACTTCCCGATGGGCATGCGTTGTCCGGGGATGTCCGTTGGACGTCTTCCTGACAACGCGAACCTACTGGGTTAGTCATTTCTAAGCATACTTTAGCATTATTTATTATTCATTATTCATTATTTATTATTCGTACTTTAGTATTATTAAAATAACCTTTAATACGCACGATTCAATAAAGATTAGTATCTTTAACTTATAATTCAGAAAATATTTGATCGCAACTCTTTACACATTTTCGAAAAAATGCATTTTTAAAAGAAATGTTATTTTATCTAAGGTGACTATGGTGACGCATACAAAGAAATATATAGAATTTGAGTGGTGTGTTTTTCAATTTTTAAGTTGGGCTTTACCTTTTGTAAATAGCAAGCATGATGCGGATTTCACCAATTTTAACAAATCGTTTAAATTGTAATACAAATTAGTTTTCCTAATGTGGTAAATTACAATTCATTATTATTGAATGCAAATTTAACTAACTTTTTCAGAAATAGTTTTGATGATAATAGTCCATTTGAGGTGCGTTATCCAAAAAAGTAACAAACCTTCAAAAACTAATTAAAGAGATAATGATCAACCTTATAGGATCTACAATTACTTTATAAATAAGAGTTGCAACTGTTTTGTTTGTTTTGTGTTAGAGTTTATGTGTAATAAAAGATATTTTTCTAAAAATTCGGAAAGGTAGCAAATCTTTATACTAAATAAAATTTCTTATTTGCAATTTTCGTACCTCCTATGTTAAAAAATTGTTGTTTTTCAATTTTTTAGACTTTTGTTTATAAAATATTTGCTAAAATTTGATAAAATATGCATAATTTGCAGAAAAAATGCAGAAATAACACTTAGGGGGCGTCAATAAATTACGCATCATCAAATTAACCTATAAACAAAACGGAAAATATGAAAAGTTTTCTTTCGCAGAGTATTTAATTAACCAAAAATTCAATAACGCTTTAAGTTCAATGAATAAAGAAAGAGATTTTTTGCGCTAAAGTGCAAAAAATCTCTTTCTTTGATTTAAAATAATCTCTTAATTCAATTTATTAAAATCAATAAACTTTAGCGTTTGATTTGACAAGACATAAGTCTCTATAGCATTTAATTTGCATTTTAATATTAGCATATGAGAGGTGACTATGGATTACACTTTAAATAAAGTTTTTTTGTGAACTAAAATCAAGAAGTGATTAAGATTTGTATAAAGAATGATCTAAAAAGATTTTTTTTTTTAAATTTCTAAATTCTAGTTTTATATTCAAAGATAAATTAAAAGGAAAAAATAATAATAATAAATAAATAATAATAATAGATTCTTATTAAACTCGTACTTACTTTTTTTTTTTTTTTTAAATTTTTATTTTAAATTTTTTAAATAATCGCTATGATTCAAAACTTGATAACTTAGGAAAACTTTAGCATTTAATTTGGCAAGACATAAGTCTCTGATTAGATCGTTGACTTCTTTCTGGTAAAAGAAGTATGGCCTTCTCTTCTCAACAGTACCTCCGAAGCAGTAATAAGCATCTCCAATATCTTTCTTGCTGTTGAACTATATATTTCTCCTCAAAATGGCTCATTCCTCTTAGGGCGAGTGGGCTTTGGGTATTGCGGTGCGGGAGAAATTGACGAAGGTATTTCTAGATAAACAAATTGAGAAGCATTTGAGCAGTCGGTTGTTGCAGAATTTGTGGGATAACAAAGTTTATAATTCGCTTTTCTCCCAGGCGCAACATAGCACATATAAATATTAATATATATTGAAGGAAATTTTACGTTTCACAAAACAGGAGGGATGACTACTTTTGGAAAGTTCAAGAACATTCTAGAAAGTACTGGAAGTTTCTGAAAACCCTAGAATATTCTGGAAAGTTTTTGGATTTTTAGATTTATCCTAGCAATTTACGAAAATTCTAAAAAAAAAACCTCAGTATTTAATAAGAATAGAGAAATTTCAAAATATCATTTTCCCAGATTCAGAAAAAAATATTTTATATTTTATTTTTTGTTTTATAAATGCGGGAGATAGTTGTTGCACTTTTAGAAAAAAAAAGGCAATACTCAATCATCGTTCTCAGTTGAATCAGCAATTTCGCGTAATTTGCTTTTCTGTCCGTTTTAGTTTTTGTAAAAACCTCATTTTAATTTATTATTTTTATTAATGCAAATATCTTCTGAGGGATCGTCCATAAATTACGCCACGCTAAATTTATTTGAAAAACAAATCGAGAGGCCTTGAGTTTTTTTACGCAGCGATTTTCATTAAATTTAATGCATTATTTTTATTTTTCATTTAACTTCAGGCTCTGCGAGAAAACATTAAATCTTTTTTGTTTTGCTTATTATTGAAATTTAGCGTTGCATAATTTATGGACGACCCCTTATGTAAATAGATATTAAAAAGTATTAAGTCAAATATCTTCTTATGTAAATAGAAATTATAAAAATGGTGTATTACGACTAAGGGATCGTCCATAAATTACACAACGCTTAATTTATTTAAAAACAGAAGGAGGAGGTCTTAAGCTCTTTTACGCGGCAATTTTCAATAAACTTAATGGGTTATTTTTATTTTTCATTTAACTTTAGGCTCTGCGAGAAAACTTTTTACCTTTTTTGTTTTGTTTATCAGTGAAATTAGGCGTTGCGTAATTTATAGAAAACCCCAAATATTTGTAAATAGAAACCTAAAAGTTGGTTTAAAAAAATTAGCATAAAATGATTTAATTTTGTTTCTTTATAGATACCCATTCTTTTTTAAACCAACCAGTTATTTTTTCTATTGTGTTATACACACACACACACACACACACACACACACACACACACACACACACACACACACACACACACACACACACACACACACACACACACACACACACACACAAACACATATATATATATAAAACTCGTACTTTTTCCAAAGAAGATTTAGCGTTTTTTTGGTAACTCCAAAAAAAAAATTATTTTTTAAAACTTTTTTTTCAGGAATTAAGAATTTTGTTTGCTTTATAAATGACGATAGTCCGTTTAAGTCTTTTAAAGTTTGTTTTAGCTTTTCCATTACTTGGGGTCTTCTGACAACTGAAAACTCTGAATATTGGTTTTTAGGATAATCCTTATAGAAACTATTTGAATGCAAGTTATTTAGTAGTAATTTTGCGAAAATGTTGTCGAACTTATATCTAAAAAAGAATTTAGTCGCACGTTATTTTTATATCTGAACATAAAAATTAGAACCTGATACAATTTAAGTTTAAGACTATTAAATATTTCATTTTCTATATAGATTGGATGATTTTAAATTAGTAGAACTATCTACTTAGATAATTAATTGCTTTACATGCATCGTTTTGCAAACTTTGTAATTTAAATAATTTTGTTTTACGTGTATCAACCCATACTTTATTAACATATGAGAGGTGACTATGGATTACGCTAAAATAAAGTTTTTTTGTGAACTGAAATCAAGAAGTGATTAAGATTTGTATTAAAAATGTTCTATAAAAATTTTTTTTTTTTAATTTCTAAATTCTAGTTTAAATTCAAAGATAACTTAAAAGAAAAAAAATTAGTAGATTCTTATCAAACTCGTACATACTTTTTATTTTTTAATTTTTATTTTTTAAATAATTGCTAAAATTCAAAATTTGATAACTTTAGACTTGAGCAAGTTGTGTTTATATTGATCTTACACTTTGGATGATCAATAGATTTACATAAAGTACTGAATATCTGATGAAAAACTAAATGAAGTGGTTGAAAATCTAAATAAAAATTATAGTTGGAGTGGTTTAAAATTTAGTTGAAGTGATTGGTCCTGAGTATTATAAATGCAACAAAATTAAAAATATTAAAAAACGCTTCAAACGTTATTTAAAAAAAAAGATTTATGTCTTGGCAGTAAAAAATAAGTTATTTATTTTTTCTAGAAAGTTGTAAAAAATAAACTAATGTTGTTGTTATTCTATGGCGTTGCACAGTGCAGCACAGTGCAGCACAGTGCAGCACAGTGCAGCACAGTGCAGCACAGTGCAGCACAGTGCAGCACAGTGCAGCACAGTGCAGCACAATGTAGTACAGAATTGTCAAAAAGTGACCAAAAATAAATTAAATAAATAAAAAGTAACTTTTCAGTATAAAAATATTAAATTCTATTTCAAATTAGAGTTATTGAATTTTTTTTTTCACCTATTTACAGCGATAAATATACTTTTTAAACTAGGAATGAATATCTTTTTTCATAGAAAAGTTTGACTTGAATAGTTAACATGATTTTTTAGAATAATCAAAGCGTATTTAAGGTTACTTAAACATTTTATCTCTTAAAAGATGGGAAATGCTTTTTAATTTTTTTAATTTAGTTTTAAACAAAATCAAATATTTTTTAACTGAAAACGTCTAAATCTTATGTTGTGTTTGTTGGACAGTTAAACTATCGAATTAATTATATTTAATCAAAAGTATTTTTTCATATATAAATATTTACATTCCATATCCTATTAAATATAATTCCAGAACTAGAAACATAAAGTAAACAAAAGTAAAGTTAACAAAGTTGTTCGCTGTCTATAAATTTTATGTTCAAGATATAAATCCTTTTATATGTGTGAAGACACTGGAACAAAATGGTAATCAATTTTGTTTATTTTATTAACGCACTAATGCGTAAATACACTGACACAATTTTTCTTTCCCATACAACAATAAGTGTATTTATATAAGTTTTTTACGTTGATTTTAAATCTGAAAACTGTTTTGTTCTATCACATCGTGTTTCAAAAAAAAACCCGGCTCTTTAACATTTTTTTCAAAATAAGCCTTTATTTGTTGTATATTCTATGCCATAATTTTATTGATCTTTGTTTTCATACTTTGTTTTCATAATAAATATTATTGACATGGCTATTCAAAAATATTTGAAATGTTCTGATTTATTTTGCTACGTTTGTGGATTTTTTTTACCGATATTAACCACTGGAAAACGATGACCCCGAAAACTTGTAAATCAGAATTATATTCCAATATTGAATCTGTGTCCAAGCCAGTGCTTCTCAACCCCGTTGTAAATATGTAAGTTTCGCTTCAGACACATGGAGCGTATGCAGTACTTTACATCAGATGATAATATCTGCTACTGTAGTGATATTGACAATCTCATGGCACGTCTTGGTCATGAGCATGAAGTCAAAAACTGGTGTCTCTTCATCGATTCATCAAAAGCTAGCCTAAAGTTTGTGCTGCTACATTACGGCAATTTGTTGCCATCCATTCCAGTTGCATACTCCACACAGTTGAACGAGACTTATGACAACAACAATAATATTTTAATTAAAAAATATATATAATGACTACAAATGGAGAGTGTGTGGAGATTTAATCATCATTGTAATCCTCATGGGTCTACAACTTGGGTACACAAAGTTCTGGTGCTTCCTCTGTGAATGGAATAGCCGAGGTAGAGATGCACACTATAAAAAAAAGATTTGGCCTATTAGATTGTATGGAACCTGGTCAAAAAAAATGTTTTGCATGAACCACCGGTTTTAAAAAAAGACATCGTATTGCCTACTTTACACATCAAGTTGGGTCTGATGAAAAATTTTGTAAAAGCTTTGGATAAGATGAGTGATGTCTTCACATATCTTCGTTCCATGTTTCCACGAATAAATGATGCTAATATAAAGGAAGGAATTTTTGTGGGCCCTCAGATCAGAAAAGTAATAGGTGATCAACATTTTCAAGATCTACTAAGTGGAAAAGATCGTGAGGCATGGCTAGCTTTTAAATCCGTTGTTGCCAACTTTTTGGGAAATAATTAATCTAGCTATTACATAGTTGTGTTAGAAAATACAAGTGGTTTAACAGTGCATAGATGCCTTCCAGGACATGGGATGTAAGATGTCTCTTAAAATTCATCTTCTTGATTCCCGTCTCGACTTTTTTCCAGAATATCTTGGCGAGGTCAGTGATGAGCATGGAGAGCGTCTCCATTAAGAAATTGCTTTGATGGAATCACAAATCCAAAGACGATGGAGTAGTGCCATACTAGCAGACTACTGCTGGTTGCTCAATCAGTATATAAATTTATTAAAGTCGTCAATGTTTCAATTCAAGTTTTATTAAAATTTTTATGTGCTACAAGCAAATAGCTTATTTGAAATTGGCATAAGTTGGTTAAAACTAACAAGAAAAACATCCATTCACTAAAGAAAGTAAAAAAAAAATTTTTTTGTTTTTATGTCAGTGATATTAGTGGAAAAACATAAGATCTACTATACATTCCATACAAATGCTCAGAATACGTGAGTGTATGCATAACTTCGCGGTACTGTTTTCTTTTCATTTTATTTATAAAATAAAGAGATCTAGTGACTAAAATCCAAAACTTAGGGTTTTTTACTAAAGATGTGCAGCTAGATTTTTTTAATAATGCTCTTGAAAATATTATATTGGAGGTAGAAAATCTTGATATAACTAATTTATAAGATATTATAAGCCAGTAATTTAAAAATACAATAAGCCAGAAATTTAAAAATACAGTTACATTCCCAGTGACAATGGATCTAAAAATGACGCCTTTTAAACGTTCAAAAGACGTACAAAACTTTGAAAGACGTTTAAAAGACGTCATTTTTACGTATTTATATATTTGGCGCCCTGGGACACTAATCCTTTAAGCGCCCACTTTTACAAATAACTTTATACTTTGATATGGAGTGATTATTAAAAAACCAAAAACATTTTCAATGCAAACATATACATTAAGTTAAACTCACTTAACATTAAAAAATATATAATTTTTTACGTTTTGTTTTGCAAATGAATTTATAATTTCATTAAAACTCATATCTATGGTAAATGCAGATTCAATAGATAAAATTGATAACCTATAATGACAATCACTAGTCATTCCCGACCTCAAATAAGACTTAACCCTCTTTATTGCTGAAAATGTTCTCTCGGCTGAACATTTGGAAGTTGAGCAGTATGGATATATATCTTTAATGCTATATCAACTTATAGTAGATATCGCATTAGGAATAGTTATATAGTTCTTCAGGTTTATCAGTTCTGATCATTTTAGAAATATCTATTATAATATTAGATCTTATGTTTTCAATTAAACTCATTGAATAACTCACTGAATTGTATACACTCGTTAGCAAATGAAGTTGAAAAATCATTTTTAAATATACTTTGAAGTATTTCTGCTTTTTTGTAAACTTCTAATGTAGTTTTATTATTTGAAACAAAAATTTTTTACTAGTTTTATCATAGCACAGTTTTTTTTGATATGCTTTATGCACCGATTTATTATTTGCTCTCTCTCTTCAAAGATATCAAACATACTACTTAGATCTAACACTAATCTACAACGTTTCTAAACCAACCTAAACTGGATGCAATTGTTTACTAGATTTGTTAAATCTTTCGAGTATGTCACCCCATAATGTGGTCATTATCACCGTTTCAAGTCTAATTTTAAATAAAGGTTATTAGCTTCTGATCTTATGGTTGAATTTTGTGATTTATCATCTTTGATAAATAGCAGTGCATTAATTATTTCATTCCAATTTTTGTTTTAAGCTAATACTTGCATCAGATCTTGCCGACCACCCGGTATCTGGTAGTTTTTTAAGTGATACGTTTTCTGTTTTAATTAAATTGTTCTGAAGTATTTTCCATCTATATGTTGAAGCACTGAAATATTTCTAGATAATTTGAAGCAGAACAAAAAATTCCGAAGCATTTCTACAACAGTCCACAGCGCATTCACCAACAAGATTTTAAGAGTGCGTCAAACGGTACATGATTCATGGTATAAATGTGGCTAAAGAGTAAACTTCTTTAATGCGAACTTGAAGTCGTGTATATCTACGAGACATGTTAGACGCGTTGTCGTAACTTTGACTACGATAATTGTTTATATCTAATCCATGTGATTTTAAAACTAAAAATATAGCATCAGCTAATTCTTTAGATTTATGACCAGAGTTGGGTAAAAACTCTAAAAATCTTTCTACCGGGCAGCGATTCTTTTGAACATAACGAAAAATGAATACAGTTAATCTACATGGCTATCAGGAGTAGAATCAATACTGATGGAAAAATATTTAGCTTTCTTCATTTCTTTTACTGTTTGTAGTATAAAATTATTTGCCATTATACCTATGAACTGCTCGTATATATTAAAAGATTGGTACGATCCTCCAAAAATATTAGGATTCTCTAAAAAAAGATCAAACTGAGCAACGCAATTTTTTTACCAAACCAACGTTTTCGTATGAACAGCTCGTGCATAATTATGCATGATTTGCAAGTGGACTTTGATCGCTTTTTGAGTGATACTTTCTTCTGCAATTCACACACACAAAGTACATTTATAATTTTTATAAAGATGAATTTCCAATGGTAACATTCTCGTTTAAAAAAAAAAAATATGCGCGCGTATACTTCTAGGCAGAAAAGCAAATAATTGGAAGTTTTGCTGCAAAAAGCTTGGAGAAATATAGTACTTCTATGAGTCGATCTATGATTTGGACATGGTAATAATATAAAATAATAAAATAGTACAATTTTTGTGATAATTTTATAAAAAAGTTATTTTACGATTTTCTAAGATTCTACAATTCTGACGGCTGTCGCCCGGCTGTCCCCTCCCCTCCCCCACCTTAAACACGTCTCTGTCCTTAAACACGACCTCTGTACCCCCTTAAACACGTCTCTGATAGGGTTGAGCTTTTACCGACTTTTAAATTTACCGGTAAAACGGTAAAAAAATCAAAATTTACCGGTAAAATCGGTAAAAGATAAAAAGGCATAAACAGAAGACCATAAAATGCAGTAATAAGTAAATAAAACACATTAATGTTAGTTTTGAGATTTATTTTTGGATAAAAAATGAGCTTTGAGAAAACAAAGTGTATCAAGTAAGTCGTCACTCATTCTGGATCGAATTTTTGTCACAAATAGAAAAAAAAGGCTTGCTCAGATTCGATACTTGTTGGTGGGATGGTTTCTAGTGCATTGAACAAAAGTTCAAGGTTTGCAGTTCTCTTTCCGGTCGCTTCATAGACCAACATTTCTTTTGAAATGGTCTTGAATTCGTCTTTTGAATTGTGTCGCTGTTTTTTGGCCGAATGCTGAATTGCTTCCTCGAGTTCCTCTTCAAGAGAAAGTGGATTTTCGTCAAGAGTTTCTGAGCCATGCACTTCTTGAATAAACTCCAGGTCATCTGGATTTGTTGGAAAAAGCCTAGACAGCAAGTTTTTGGCGATCTTTTGAAGTACAGACTTCGGAGGCATACTGAAAACTTTATGCTCTTCAATGTCGGACAAGCATTCTGGATTGGAAAAATATCTGTACAAGCTTACAAGATTGCTCTGCCTTCTCTCTTTAAAACGTCTCAAAATTGCACTCTTCATTGCAATGCAAAGAGGTGAATCTTGTTGTTTCAGCCTGTTCACAAGAAACTTGAAAATTCCTTCAGCAGTAAGAAGAGTTGCATTTTGTCGGCAAAGTGCTTCTGCTGCTAATTTGACTGGTTTAATTTAATTTATTTAATTTAAAAACTTTATTTTTTGTTGATGGTTACAATAGTTTTAACAAGAATAAACTAATTAAAACACATTTAACAATTATTAAAAAAACAACAATAGAATTTCTATTTATTTCGTCATTTTACACATTTTACAATGTTATCTATAAATTTAAACAAATATATATAATTACAAGCTGACTGGGGCAAGTAGAAGTCAAAATGACTTATCACCAAGCCCTTTTGTGAAATACAAAAAAAAAATACAATTAAATTTTACATCTTCCAATATTACATAAAAGAGTGAAATTAATAAGTTTAAAAAATAAAAAAAAAATTTGGTTAGAAATTTTAGAAGGTTAAAAAAGAACTTAAAGTTAAAAAAAGAACTTAAAGTTAAAAAAAGAAGAAATTTAAGATAAAGTTAAAATATAAAATAACAAATAAAAAATTACAAATCTGTACATATTCGTATACATATTAAAGACAATAAACAAAACAAAAAAAAAAATTTAATTCGCTTCATATGCATATACATATTCCATACAATATTAAAATTAAATAAAGTACATAAAAAATTAAAAATACAAAATTTTTTCGATTTTTTTTAAAAAAATGAGATAATGTACGTAATGTTTAAATTTAGTAAGTGTTTTTTTATAGTTCTTTTAAATGTAGCAACAGATTTTATTTTTTTCATATTTTCGTCAAGAACCGAATTCCACGAGCGTGGTCCCCGGCATATAGTCGAGAAGTCAGAGTGATCTTAGTGGGATGTAGTAATTTCTCATTGAATGTCTTGTTTCATATTTATGATTAATTCGAGTGAAACTTTTAAAAAAATATTTTGGAATCATTTCATTTTGAAGTTTAAACATAAATAACAAGTTATGGTATATATTTAGTTTGTATACATTTAGAGCATTTATTTCCTTGAGTAACGGCTCGGAACTTTCGTATCTACTTGCGCCCAAAACTAATCTACTTGCTTGCTTTTGTTTTGTATAAATAATTTTTAGGAAAGATAAATGATTGTTTGCCCAGGCAATATTACAATAGTTAATATGACTATGTATAAATGAAAAGTATAAATTTTTTAAACATAAATTATTTAAAAGATGTTTTGTCTTGTACATAATCCACAGGGTCTTTGAAACTTTGTTCTCGACTAGCTTTATTTGGCTTTTCCAATTTAAATTCTCATCGAAAATTATTCCGAGTATTTTCATTGAAAAAACTCTTTTTATTTTAATATTGTTAATTGTTAGTTCAGGTAATTTGAGTGGAAGGTTCTCGGATTTAGATGACTTAGCAAACAAAATATATTTCGTTTTTTCAATATTTAATGAAAGTTTATTTGCTTCAAACCACTCATTAAGATATATTAATTCTGTGTTTACAATATAAAAAATATTTTTTAAATTTGAGTCAGAAAAGAAAACATCTGTGTCATCAGCAAAAATAATATAATTAAGTATTTTTGAAGACAAATAAATATCATTAATATAAATTAAAAACAGCAGGGGTCCAAGTATTGATCCTTGGGGAACTCCGCAATTTATTGATTCAAATGGGGAACATGTTAAGTCATATGGTACTCCTTGTTTACGATTTTGTAAATAACATTGCAGCCACTTTAAATTGGAGTGAACTACTCCATAATTGTGTAGTTTATAAATTAGAATCTTGTGGTTGACAGTATCAAATGCTTTTGATAGATCTAGAAAAATTATAGACAATACACACTCACATAAAAATCGTTAAAAACAATAAATAATAAATAAACAAAAAAAAATCAAATAAATAAATTACAATTTACAAAATTATAATATAAATTACAAATAACATTAAAAATATTCAAATTCAAATTCAAATTATAACCGTTTCATTACAGAAAATGAGTAAATATTGTATTATAATGTCAGGATAAATAAAAATAGTAATTAAAAACGACAGATTTTACAATAACAATTTTTTGCATACCAATTTTTAATATGTTTTTTGAACACCTCAGAACTTTTAGAGGACATGGTCTTGTTATCTAGAGTGTTCCATAACAAAATGGCTCTAAATATAGTACAACATGTATCCTTATATTTGGAGCAATTTGAAGGTAGAATCATCTTTTTGCTACAACGAAGTTTAAAAGGAAGTTTTTTTGTATTGAATAAATCCTTCATAAATTGTGGATTTATGAAGGATTTATTCAATACAAAAAAACCACACAAAAGTTTGTCAAATTTTGGCTCCATAAATAACAAAATCTGTTCATAAACGATTATTTCAAAAACTTTGGAGAGAGCGGGTAGGATACTTATAGGGCGATAGTTAGCCTTATCTGTTGGGTCATTTTTTTTAAGACACGGTAAAACATCCGCCATTTTTAGAAATGACGGGAATGTTCCATTTAAGATGCTATTATTGATACAATCTGTAAGACTATCCCTAAAGTATATTAAGTAAGATTTTAACATAAAAATTGGTATTTCACCGCTTGTTTTTTTTTTTCATTCATAGACCCTATAATTTTTGTAATATCATCAGGTGTAATACAATGAAACTTGAAATTATGTGCATTCATTTTGAATTTTTTTTTAATGTTTCTTATACTAGGATGGTCAACATACTTTTTTATAGTTGACTCAACTGGGTCTGAAGTGCAAGGAGAAAAAGACCATTTAATATGGTCGGCCATACTTGATGGCAATGCAACATTTATGAAATATTTATTAAAAATATTATTCAACAAAGAACTGTCTGAGATAATGTTGCCATTTTCAGTCAAAGTGATACACTCATTAGAATTTGTAGATTTGTCCGAAAAGAAAGGCTTAGTTAGCTTCCAGAGAGATGTATTTAAAGTCGAATGTGAATTGATTTGCTCAAAGTACTTCTTCTTATTTTTTCGGTTAAGCTTAACCACCAAATTCCTTTGTTTTTTGTACATTAGAGCTGAAAAATCTAATTTATCAACTAAAAATTTTTTATATAATGAAGAGCGGAGCATAATTGCTTTTCGTAAGTCTTTAGTTATAAAAGGTTTATTGTTACCTCTTAGGATTTTTGATTTAAGAGGGGCATGAATATTAAGCAAATTGCTGAATATCTCATTAAAAGTACTAATATCATAACAAGATTTTAAGTTGAAACGGAGTATTTTTGCAAAAATCTCACTTGAGAAATTTTTGAACGATCTATAAATAAGTTTTTTAGGTGGTAACTTACAAAAAGTGGATCTTAGCATGGTGTATATTAAATGGTGATGATCACTCACACCCGTACCAAAGGTATTTGAATGTTGGAAGCTCAGCTTTCTGTTAGTAAGGATAAGGTCTATACAGAAAGGGTTATTGACCGATTTAAAGTTGGTTGTTTAATTAAATTAATACATTGATAAAGTTGAAGGAATTCCTTCATTTTTTTTTCTGAAGGTTGTATATTAAAGTCTCCTATTAGAATAAAATCAAGATATGATTGCAAATAAAATTCAAGCACTCCTTTAAGGTGATTGAAGAAATAGTCACAATTCTGATTTGGGGGTTTATAAGTGGCTATTATGAGCCATTTCCGCCTTCTTAATTTAATTTCAAAAGTGATAATTTGAATGTCTCTGGGGAAATCCTTTTTAGCTAATCTTTTAGAAATGATATTTTCATTTATGTATACAAGAAGACCTCCACTATGTTGAGAGATATCAAGCCGATAAGGCGTATTATAACCTGGATATAAAAATTGATTTATTGGAAAGGAGTCATCTAACTTGGTTTCACCTAATATAAGTATATCAACAGTTTTATTTATATAGGTAATAAAATCTGAAAATTTATTATGAATTGAATTAGTATTTAAAAATGCTAAACTGATATTTTTGGGATATTTGGCCCTTAGTTTATCCAAATCAGAATTTAGACTAATTTCTTCAATAGTACTTGGTAAGGTAGATTGGTGATAGAATCTATAGGGGAATGTCTATCAAATAGACTTTAGATATGCAATAAAGTTCATGGCAAGTCTACCTGATCCTCGTGTGTTTAGGTGAAGACCACGTAGCCCAAGGTGTTCATTAGACAAATTAGAGTTATCAATAATATTAAATTTAGTTAGTTTTATTTTTTGGCTAAGTGTAGCGACGTTAATTGAGCTTTAGCATTATTGAAACGACGAATTGGTGTAGATAAAACTATTGAACATGAAAGGTTAGATTTTGAAATGAAGGAAACAAGATCTTTTAATTTTGCCAAAGCAGATTCAGACGAATCATTTGTACAATTATTAGTTCCAACATGCAGGATAATATTTGAAGGTTCTTTTTTCAAAAGTGGAACTAGGTTATAATGCATATCTTCAATGGTAGCACCACTAAATACTCTTACTTTTACTTTTCCAAGCTTATTCATTTTTTTTTCGTTAATCCCCATCAAAATAGAGTCTCCACATATTAGCGTCGTTCTTACTGGCCATTTATATTCATCTGTTCGGTTATTACGAGGATTGATTATTTTAGTGACATTGTTTACTTTTTTTATTTGATTTTTTGTATTTTTTACATTTCCAACCGCTTTTGTACTAAGGGAACTTGAAGTCGAAACAACACCATTTGATAAAAGATTTTTATACTTTAAAAAGTCTGACTGATAATCTTTTCTGACTGAGACGAGTTGATTTGTTACATTTTCAAAATTATTTATTGAATTAGGCATTGTTTTATTATTGTTTGAATTTGAGGATACAGCTGATTCAGGAATATTATATTTTTTTAAATTTAAATATTTAATGTTTAATTGACGGCGAACATCTGCTAAGTCATTATTTAAACGGTCTTTATTCTCTTTACTTTTACTATCAATAATTTTAATACTACATTCTTGTTGCCGAAAAGCATTAATGGTTTCAGCTTTTGGTGAATTAATTGAGTTTTGGTTTAATGGACTATTAAAATCAAAATCGTTTAAAAAGTTTAAGTTTTGAGTTGATTTTAAATCAGTCACGGTTGATTTGACTTCTAGCTTATCGATAAAAACGGCAATAATTTTCCTGAACTTTGATAACTCCTCTTTTAGAAATAAATTTTCATCTTTTAAAATTGAAAGACTAATTTCACTGCTTTTTAAGTTTTTTAATTCGTAATTCAAAATTTTGAGAACTAGCCTGATTCATGCTACTGATTATTAGATTTATATATATATATATATATATATATATATATATATATATATATATATATATATATATATATATATATATATATATATATATATAACTAAAAATAACTAAAATTCTGGAGTTATCTTATTATATTTGTAGTTAAATATTTCCAAAATTTTGTGTTTGTTTAACATTTAAAAATTATTATACATCAGTCACACTTATGAATGTATATTAGAAAATGCATAACATAAGTTTAACTTTGTTATTTAAATGTGTCAAAATAAATTCATCTTTTTTGGGGGTGGTTAGCACAGCAAATGAATGGTCATAGACTGTTCTTTAACATATTAGGAAGACAAAATACTTGGTTTTATAGACCTATACAGACCTCTTCAAGCTACACATTAATTTGACACATTAATTGCAATTTGACGTGTTTTGCTCGGCTGTGGTCAGGGTAATAAAGGAGAAAGGGGAATTCTAAAGCTCAAGAGTAACTTTTAATTTAAGTTTCAAACTAAAAGTGGATATGCTTTGTATCAGCTGTGAAAAATTAAATTAATTCACTAAGAGTTATGAAAATCGATGGAGGACTGTATATAGTACTTACACAGTATTTTAAAAAAGTCTATGGATTAGTTAAATAAAAATTAAATTGCTGTAAACAAAGAAGTGCTACTACCGCTACAACTGCCCCCAATTACTTCTATTTCCATGGAAGGCCAAAAGTACAATTTGAAAATGCCAGCAAAAAAATCAAGCATAGAATGAGTCTGGAACTGAAAACCAGCCAAGAATATCAAAAGAGCTAATCTTATCTGCTATCTTTTAAAACAAGAAGCCAAAAAGTGGCAACACCTTATTCTCCCACAAATTTTTGCAATTATTTACTGGATTGTGGGTTAACTAAGTTGGACTACCAAACACTGAAAAAATGAAGCCATGACTATTGAGTGAAACATTTATCCAACTTACAATTCTATAAGAGATGAAAAAAACTGCATGCCACCAGAAACGGAAACTTTTGTGTCAGACTTTTTAGCCAAAGTAAGTCTCTAATGGCTTTTAGGTCATAGTGCTTCTTCTTGTAAACAAGAAGCTCTATGGCCTGAAATAAAGAAGAAGACTACAATTTATTGTGAAAGACACCTTGAAAGTAAACAAAGTCAATTTCTTACATGCCTTGTTCCACTGGAACTATCTTGCTTTAATGATGGCTGTAAAAAAATAACTTGGTACAATCATAAGTCATCTTCAACCGTGAACTGTCGTCGATTTTAAATTTATTATCCAAATTACAGCTATTTCAATAGAAGAAGAAAACAAACTCATTGAGATAACATCAGCAGATTGAAAAAATAAGTAACAACAGCCTTATCAGCCGATACTAATTTATTACTGTCCTGCTGTGTGCGGCAGTAAAACCAAAAGAGATAAATACTATTTTTAAAAATGGTCGCAAAAAATGAAAATGCAAACAACTCTGATCTGCAGTACAACTTGCCATTGTTATATGCATGGATTGGAACAAGCAAATGTTGCCTACACATTTCTTACATTTTGGATAAATAGAAGTGACAGGCGCGACCAAATAAAAAAAGGTATTAGTGAAAACAAACAAAAAAAGAAATCAAGAAGCCCTTCAAAATTGTCTTGGATTAATTATTGATATGCCCAGATCTGGTGGTTCATGGACATTCTATGTTGGGAATACAGTTCGTTGTTTTTTTTCAATATGTAAAGGGTTGTGAATGAAATTTTAAAGTTGGATGTACTACTATTAAAAAAGTTGCATGTCGTCTTGGCCACATTGTCATCAACGCGGCCAAGAAATGCATCTGTCAAAAAATTCAAATTTTTAGTTACATGATTGATTGTCTATTTTAGGTTGCTATTTGGGTTGTGTAGAGCCACCCATGATATTACATTCCACAAGGTTTGAGATATTACTTCATGAACATGAGGTTGTGATGAGAATGATTTTGCTTATTGACATGCTCTCTAAGGAGGCACAGCATGCAAAAAACAAGGATTTTATATGTCCGTGAAAACTACAAACGAAAATGTATTCGTTTGAACACAAACTATGATGTGTTACGCTAACTTTTGTGTTCATTAAATCTAATAATCAGTAGCATGATTCAGGCTAGTTCTCAAAATTTAAAACCTTACTTCCAGAAGGAGTTAATGATTTTCTTCAAGCTCCAACTGATTCAAAATATGACTTCTTATTTTGAAAGATAATTTGTCATTCTACTTCAGCCGTGTGTATATGTGCATATTGTATATTGTGTATATTGCACCGTGTATATATACATTGTGTATATTGCACCGTGTATATTGAGCAGTAATTGTAAGTAATTGAACCGTAATATACATTGTGTATATTGAGCAGCCGTGACGCAGTAGTAGCGCACTTGCCTTAGAAACAAAGGATCCCTGGTTCAAACCCACCTCTGGGCAAGTTTTGCGACATCAGTTAGGAAGGAGGCGTGAACTTCAAATTAAATGCTCACCGGCGGTGTTCTGTGATAAGACCGTAAAAACTTCTTGGGGCACCTAAAAAAAAAAAATGTGTACATATGTGGTCTACTAATTTTTAATGTTTGTTATGCAAATATAAAAATCTACAATGAAACACACAAAAAAGTACATTCAAATAAGACTGATCTAATTAGTAATGAAAGTGACTAGTTGGTCCAAACTTGCATTGACCAACTAGTGATACGACGATCAGTGTGATTAAATTTAATTTTTAACCTAAACTGAATTTCCTGAAAACTTTAAATCTAAAATTATGTTAAATATGCTGTTTTGTAATGAATAAATGCTTTTGGTCATTTTATATCCTTTTTGAAGAACTGTGGGTTATGATAAAATATATAAATGTTTAGGTTTTTTATATTTTATTAACATAAATTATTTTTTTTTAACTAATTTATGCTTTTTTTTTAAATTAAAAATACGAATTACTAATGAAATAGTGAAGATTCAAACTCACAATATTTTGAAAAACAAACACAAAATATTTTGTAACACTTCAAGAGTGAATTTAAACAAAAAATTTAACTGAAAATTTCCTATAAAACTTTGGGCCTTATGATTCCAACAGTTTTAAACTGTATATAACATAAAAGAGTACAACTTTTCACAAGATATTTGTTTCAACTACAAATACTGCTTATGAAGTTGCAAAAATGCTGATTGGATATTATTAAAGTTTTAATACTAAGTAATTTTAATAATAAGTTTTTACTTTTTTATTATATTTACTACTTTATAGCTTTATTTATACGTAAATTTTACGAAACTGTGTAGATGATATTATTTGCTTTTTTGCTTTTTTAATTAGTTCTAATTTATTCAGTTTTTAGTTAATCAGTTTTTAGTTTATGCTATTATACCATAAATAATGCTCCATTCTTACAAAAAATCTTTCATTATGCTACTGCATAAAACTTTGTTACACTATGCAGTTGCGTAATTGGAGTTGGCATCACCCAGTGCCGTAGACTTTGCCTAATCATTTTAGACCTTTTCCGAGTGTTCCTTTACTATAGATAATATACAATCGTTTATAAAATGTTTGCAAAATAATTATTGTTTAAACAACTTAATTTGACTTAATCGAATAAAAGTTGACTTGAAAAATCAAATAACCGATTTAATCGACTATGGATATCCAACTAATCAACTAAAAGTCGATTTAGTCAATAAAATGGTTCACGACTAATACCAATCCTAATAATATACTGCGATAAGTACATGTTATAGATGTCAACACAATACATGTTTTTGAGGTACACATTCATCCAACTAATTACACAAACAAGTTAATAACTACTTATATAAAGAATAACTCTAGTAAAAATTGTATAATTATTATAATATAAATATATAATATAATAACTACTTATTAAAAAAATCCTACCTCACTTCTGATTATTTTTATACATCCTAGAGAATCAGAACTTACGTACTAACTCTCTATAGAACGAATAACTTCACTCCACCTCGGGTACTGTTTATAACATCACAGTCACATGACATATATAGTCAAGTTACATATCTTTACCTATTAGAATACAAATCTCTATAAAATTTAAAATTTTTTAAGCCACCTGTCGTAAAGTGTATATACAAGATATTTTTGCTAAAATGTTATCATTCTATTTAAATAATCTAGATTTTTTTAATAGTAACTGTATATATATTTTTTTGATAATTACTAGAATACACATTTAGCTCACATTATACCAATTTAAATGACTTTTAACTACTAGAATACACGTTTAACTCGCACTATACCAGTTTAAATGACTTTTAACTAGTTTTATACTAAATACTCATACTAGTAACACATGCCACTACAGTATGCATACACACATACGCTAGATTGACTATTTACATCACATGTACAGCTATAAGAAATTATTACAGTTTAAAAATCTCACCAACCTTCGTCATACAGCAAAAAATCACAACATTTACAGTCACTAATGTCAAAAAATCACTTGCGATTTTATGCAAGTTGTACTGAACTCCACTAGGTGTTCTCTGGTCTCAGTGTTAATGAAGAGATCTGTGACAACTGTCCTGATGGGATACCCTTAAAAAAGTTCTTTTGGGATAACACAAAAGGATACTCTAACAAAAAGATACCCTGGTGTACACCCAGAGTGGATCCTCTTGTGAAGTACCAGTCTCGAATAAGAGCTGGAGGTCTTCTTATGTTCCTACTGTACCATAGGGCACAAATCCATACAATCTGTGAGACATTCACATAACACATATATCTATAATGTATGTTTCTCTCGCTAATAATACAGACCACATGGTAACTACTTCACTGACACTTTCTCTGCATCTCATTTACTCTCAACACTAATAACATTTCATTAGCACAACAATTTTTTTGTAATTTATTTATTTAACCAAATTTTTAAAATTACAAATTTAATAATAATTTTACAAATCAGGTTAGGTGTTACTCATATTGTTAAAAACTAGTCAAAGGAGTGACACCTGAATAAAACAAACAAAATAAAATCAACAACAACAATATTTTATAAAATTATACAAAATATAAATTAACATAATTAAAAAAAAGAAACGAAGAAAATATAAAATATACCTAATAACCTTATTAATATAGTTAAAATAATATTTGATTATAATATATAACAACACAATATATAATAACAATGATAGAGTTTACGTAACAATAACAGTAATATATTAGAAAATAATATTAATAATAATAGTAATAAAAATAACAAAAAACAATAATAATAATAATAATAACGATTAAAATCAAGCAATAATAATATGACCGTTATAAGACTTCAGCATCAGATACGAAAAAACACGTAAAAAACGAAAACACAACACAAAAAAAACAATTATAAGTATAAAGTGTTTATAATGAATGAATGAAGTAATAATGAATGAACAATGTTGAAATAAAGAAAGTGTGCGAAAGAGAGAAAAAAATGAAAATTGAAAACATATCACGTGATAAAATAGTGTAAAATAAGTATCATTTTGTATAATAAATACGATATATATACACAAACTAAAAAAAAAAGTTACAATATTACGACATAGCAAAACGCAAAAAAAAAGAAAAAAAGAGACAAGAAAGGAATAATAAAAACAAACAATAACACAATACAACAAAGAATCTTCCTTACTTTTCCAATATAGTTTTATTATTTTAATAGGATATATTAGTTTGTTTTTTTTTGTTTTCTTTTATTTACATACTTGTATTTTTTTTCTTTTTTATTCGATTTTTAGTTTTTTTTTCTTATTTCCTTTAAACCTTTTTCTTTTACTTTCTTTTCTTTCAAATTTTTTTCATTTCCTTGTTATTCTTTACCTCTTTTTTTCTTGTTTTAATATTTACTTAATTCAATCATTCAATTTCTTTCATATTATCATATTATTTTTCCTTTTTAAAAACTTTATTTGAACCGTTGAAATAAGCGCCCGCCATTTGCGATTTCATTGCAAAGACAATTAATGTGTGTTTAATTGTGTGGGGATTAATATTTGTCTTCTGGGTCTTCTCAGCTTTCATGTATCTTTGTGCTGCCTTAACGTGTCTTCTTATTGATATTTGATATTTTATTTAAAAGCTCAACTTCGGATGATTTGACGTAAAAAATGGTCAATTTTTGAACTAACACGACTAGAAACTCTTTTTTGGCTGCTGATAGAAGACTCTTAGTTTAAACAGCTTTAAAAAAATTTACTACTTCCTTAATTGCTTCTAGGTTGGTAACCACTTTATCAAGAGCCAAATCTAAAGATACTGCTGTACAAGATCAACTTCCTCAAGTACAGCTGCCTAAAAGTACAGGTAGCTTAAAAATGTAATATCACAGACAGCAAGTAAAAGACCTTAAGCTGAACCTCTAGTTTCCGTAATTTTAAGAGGATCATATTGAGCTTCAATTGCCGCCACACATTCATCAAACTTATGTTTCACCGGTTTAAAAGCAGCAAGATGTGCACCCCAGCATGTTATTGATAACTTTTGACCAAGATTGCTGTGCATTCAATTTAAATATCCTATCGATGGGTAAAAGTAGCAAAGAAAAAATATATTCTTTCAAAAGTTTAAAAAATTTTACATACTAAACATTTTCAGCAAAAGAGTGCTGATAACACAAGTTAAGCGAATAGTCTACACATCCATTAAAAATAACTTTTTTTTCTTTTTAGAGTGGCCTGAACACTTCTATGGATTCAAGATATTGTGGCAGCATTATCATAACCTCCAGGTATGCACATCATTATGTCAAGTCTATCACTTTCTATATTTTTTAAATGGGAGAAGCTTATCAACTTTTTTCCCCTTTAAAAGGCAAAGAATCACCTTCTTATGGGAGTGTCGGGGTTATTCCACCCCCTCCCCTAAGAAGGTGATTTTCAAGTAATAGTCTGTTTTTTTTGACGAATATAGTCGGGTATTTGACACAATTCAGTCGGTTTAATTTTAGTTTTGGGGACCTTATTTATTATCTAGGAAACAGTCGGTACTTTTTAGAATCCCCCCCCCCCTCATTTTATTCGTAGAATCGTCTCTGTTCATCATCACATTTACATTGTTATGGCAATAACTATTTTACCATCAACTTCTGTTTCAAATTTATCCACTGCTATTTCATGTGTTTCTGTAACACTTACGGACTTATTTGCTCTATTGAAAAATTCTCACAGCTAGCATTGAATCACTGCTAGAATCAGTATCAATTGTAGCTTGAGGAACAACGTTCTTTGAAGGGCCTTGGTCATCACTTGGTCTCGTAACATATTGAAGAAAGGATCTAGATAGTGATTTTAGTGGTTCACGTATTATCTTTTTTACTTTTCACTCTTCACATCCACTAGGCATGATAGAATATTCTTAAATAATAAATTATCATAAGCAAAATTTCCAAAGCATAGCATAGCTCCTTCATTTCAATTTCATAATTCGAATTATACTATCAAAAGTGTGACTAAACTAATTTAAAACGAAATCGTGTTTCGGTCATTGAATTCAATGTCCAAATCTAGGAGGAAAGTTCAAACAGAAGTTTAAACATTTTTTTCAAAGTTAAATATATGATTTAAAATTTTTAAATGTTTCATCTATCGTTTAAAAATTTTATCGTTGAAATTTTAAATGTTTTATCTAATAGTTTGAAAACAATTTTTTTAATTAAATTTTATTGTAAGCACGAGTTAACTACAATTTAGACAAATAGAATTTACAATTCATAATCCGTAGTTTCATAACTGTACGCGTGCTTACACCAAAATTTAATGTTAAAGTCCTTTTTAATAGATAAAACTTTGAAATATGAATATATTCTTAATATTCTTATATATTCAAAAAGCATCCTACTTCTAACGGACGTCTGTGCAATTTTTATAAACTGCGATATAAATAAGTAAATAATACCTATTCAATTCACATCAAAAGCAGATTTAATAGAAGTCGTTAAATTTAGAATTTTCTCAGAGGCACCTCCTAAAAGAAAAATTTTTTTTTGGGCGATTAACTTTTGTATCTAATGAAAACTTATTTTCATTATTTAAAAAGATAAGGAAATAAAAAGGATTTATTTTTACCTGTATTAAAAAAATCAAAGCTGTTGCTATTGTAAAGTCTTTTGCTTGTTTTAGTTAAAGAAAATAAAAAGTGTATGTATTTTATTTAGACGTCCACACCATATGTGACATCTATTTTGTATATACAAACATTTGTCTACAGTTTATTTAAGTTTACTAAGCTTCGTAATTATTAAATTATACCTAAATAAGTATTCAATTAATACATAGTGTAGAATCTAAAAAAAAATGACTGAGAGAAAACCAAGGTATATTTGCTTGCTTTTTTTTGTAATTATGTATTAGTGAATTTTTTTTTAGTTTAAAGTTCGTAAAAAAATTTTTTTGAGTTTTTTTATTATCATTTTTAAGCTTTCCTGCAAAGTTAGTAAATGGAGCGATCGCTGGAATGATTGGCACATGTTGTGTTTTCCCACTTGATCTTGCAAAAACAAGACTTCAAAATCAACGAACAGTATCAAAAGTAGGAGAGAGAGTTGTAAAACAATATAACAATGTGTATGGATAAAAATATACTTTTTAAAATCTAATTCTAGCATTATATTTTAAAAAGTATATTTCATATTGTCTTTTATAAATTTTATAAAAAATTATAAACAAAAATTGCAAAAAAATGTTGGTGTCAATGAAAATATTTTTGTATCTTTTAGTTTTCATTGTATGTATAAAGTTGCACAAGTTGAAGGGTTTAGAGGCTTGTACAAAGGTATTGTAAATTTTTACAAATGTTCTATTTTATCATAATGTGAAATGCTTTAAATTATTACATTTAATATATTATTATAATATATTATTATACATTTTACATAATTTAATTTATAATTTTAACATATTGCACATACATTCATTTAAAAAAAAATAGTTTAATGTTTTCGAAAATATGTAACTTGAATATAAAATGTTTGTTTTTCTAAAATTTATTAACTATTTTTTGTATTAAACAAACAAATCTTTTCTGCAAATTCTAATCTTTTTAATTTTATTTTTATAATTTTGTTTAAAAAATTTGTATAGGGCTTCTTGTAAATTTGTTGCTTGTTAATCCTGAAAAAGCTATCAAACTTGCTGTTAATGATCAAGCCAGACAGTATTTGGGATCAAGTCATGGGTAATTTTTTTTTTAAACTTTTATAAATGTATTTGATTATTTTGTTTCTTCCAAAACTTTTTAGTTTATATAGAATTTTTTTTTTAAGAAAAAGGATTGTTTTAATTGCAGTTCTTTTTTAATACAGAGGATTTTTGCCATTGCATTATGAAATGTTGGCTGGAGGGTTTGCAGGCTTTTGTCAAGTATTTATTATATTTTATAAATTGCTTTAAATATTTTTACTATGTATTTTAGCAAAATATAAATAGTTTTAGATTTAACTGAAAATAGATTGGTTTTAGGTTGTCATAACTACACCAATGGAGTTCCTTAAAATTCAAATGCAAATTGCAGGGGGAAGTAAGTTTACTTTTATTTTTTATAATATTTTAACAAAACTTTTTATTGCTCATTATATAAAAAAAAAAATACCAATGCACAAAATGCCAATAGATGAACAAAACAAAAAAAATCCATGTCTGTTAAATCACAATATATCAAATTATATTTTAAACAGTTAAAATATAATTTGATATATTGTGGACCTCAAAAATATTTGAATTTAATTTAAATAAAATCTCAATAAAAAATCCTTTCAAAAAAAGTTTTGCAACAAAAAAAAAAAAAAAAAAAGAAAGAAAATGAGAAAATGTAATTTTTTACCAAGCAAAAGTGTAGAATAAATTTTGGGGATATTGATTATATGTTTTTATTAACTTATCAACTTATCAAATAGTTGTGAATATGTAAAATTTATAAAGAAAAAAAATTTAAACCAGTTTTGAATATAATTTTTGGTAGCAAGTGTACTTTTTTAGAAACTTTGTTTGAAAGGACAACAAGGAAAAGTTGGTGCTCTATTTTGCCCTTTTCTCTTACGCATATTTTGAAGGCTATATATTTTTTTATACTTATAATAATTTTAAATTATTTATTTCAGTGATGAAACTAGGGGGGATGGAGGATGTATCCTCCCCACCAGAATATCTGAAAGTCCTAAAATATCTTAGAAATTGAGGATTTTTTTTTTTTAATTTTAGGAGACAATTGTAGTACAAAATACAAAAATATTTCATCATCTTATATATATATATATATATATATATATATATATATATATATATATATATATATATATATATATATATATATATATATACATATATATATATATTTTTTTATTTATTTAATCGGCAAACTGATATATGCAAGTAGTTGCAATCTTTTTAAATATGGCAGAAGAAGAATTGCTGTGTGATCAACTTTCAAGCATTAGTTGATCATACAGCAATATGCCTAATACAGTTGCAAAAACAAGTTATTTGTTTCATAAATGATCTTAAAAGACTAACATTAAATTCTAAAGATGAGTTCGATGGATCAACTAATCAAAGCATTTATACTCAGGTAACAGTTCAGAAAGAAAGCAAAAATCTTTTAAAAGAAGCTAGTTTATTTATTTCTTGTTTTGTTCCACTTTAGTTGTCTGGATACATTAACGACAAAAAAAAATTATAGAGTCTACTCCATATTTATCATCAACTCAATATTGCGGATCAATAAGATTCTCATTTTAAAAAGATGAAGTTTTGGAACAAGAGAATCAATTCGATTAAAAATTTGTGAAAACTTAACGAAACTTCATATATACTGAAACAAAAAATGGTGGATTGCAAAGTTGCTTCAGCATTATCTACAGCAACTAGATCTTGTTAGTGTTGTTCAGTTTGTGGATGCAATTTAACAAAAATGAATGATCTTAATGCAGCTGAAAATGTGCCATTGATAGAGATGAGTCTCCTTTAGCATTTTAACTCTCCATGCTTGGACTAAAAACATGTATTTTCTTCTTAAAATTAAATTGATGTTCAAAAAGTGGGCTACTAGGACACCATCTGAAAAGAAAATTATTAAAACAATGAAAACAGAAAATTCAAATAAGGTTTCAAATAAGTTAAGCTGGTACGTCTGGTGGCTCTTGTTCATTAAATAATGGAAACACTGCTAGAAGATTTTTTTAGAATACATAAATGTTTGTAAATTGCAGTTGCATAGTTTTGATTTTAGTTGGTATTCAAGATATTGTTTACTTTATTACTATTTATTATTCACGTAATTAGATAAAGCATGTTATACAAATAAATGTTTTTTGTGAATATACAAACTTATTTGCATTCCTACATACACTTTATAAAGTATTCTTTAGCTCTAATTGTATGAAATCTTGTTAATTTTATTTGGTTGCTAAGGACAATCGAATTACATCAATATAATTAATTAAAATTAAATCCTATAAATCCTTAGAGTAAAGATTTTGTTCAAAGTTTTTTATTTCATTTTTTAAAAAAAATTTGAATTAAGTAAAAGTTTCAAAAAAAATTTGTTTATTTGCTCTGGAATAAAGGTATCCATAGCAACCAAATAAACAATCTAATGGTACCATTATATTTGTAGTAGGAAATATACTAAATCTGGTAATTATAGGGAAAATCTGATAAATGTTTTAAAAGTTTTTTTTTATCCAGATTTGGGTCCTCTGCAATGTATACAATTATTACAAATGTGAATAAAAAATGTACTAGCATGGAATTTTTTTCCCATTGTACTCTTTTCAAAAATTATTTAGCAATAATGTTTTTGTTGTTATTTAGTGAAGTTCACATTACTTTATGCATTGACTATTATTATTTTATTTCAATTTTAATGCCCATGT
Source organism: Hydra vulgaris (assembly GCF_038396675.1). Lineage (NCBI taxonomy): Eukaryota > Metazoa > Cnidaria > Hydrozoa > Anthoathecata > Hydridae > Hydra > Hydra vulgaris. Next base: position 28,064,372 of record NC_088931.1, on the reverse strand, counting down.
CCACATTTGAGCAGTTTGGTTTCTATAATGCCATTTTCTTATTTAGTATGACATTCTAAAAAAGTTAATATTTTATAACCAGATGCCCTTCTAGTGTTAACCTGTTTTGTAGATCAGAACTTTTATTGTGATACTATCACTAGTAGGATTATCATCTAAGTTTATGAGCTTCTTCTAACTTTATAAATTGAAATTTTTATATAAAGTTGCTTTTAATACAGCTAATGAGCTACACCTACCCCATTGAAACATAATAGTGATGCAAATAATGTAGCAGTTGTTTTTAATTAACTTAACTACAGTTTGACAGGTGAATTATATTTTCAAATTTGTATTTGAGTAGTTTTTAATTGATTAAAATATGATTTAGCATCTTGTTTTACCACAAATTTAATTTGTTATATTTATGATATTTTTTTACAATCAAGTGGTAAATTATAAATTTACTACTTTGAATTAACTGAAATAGAAAATTATTTTTTGCAAAAAATTTGTCAATTATTTTGGAATATCAATAGATAAACAACCCATTTTGGAAGTCTCACATTACCAACTCATTTGAAAAAAGGTGGTTGTCATAGTTTGCAGTGATTACACCCCAAATTATAATCGTTGGACATTGCTTCTGGACAGAAGGTGCTATGTATCAGGGATTGAATCATGAGCTTCGTGACTGGTGAAGATCACCTTTGTGTGCTGCAAATTGCTTGACTTGTGCTTGGTCTGAGAAGATGACATGTTGCCACATTTTAACAGTCAATTCCCTGTGTTCTTTACAAAATATCATTCAATCTTGAATTCTTTGTTGAGACAGATGTGGCTGTAATGCAGCAAGGTACAATCAAAGATTAAAATCCTTGGTAAGGCTGCTTTGAACTTGTATGGACACATTTATCTAAGAGGCAGTTGAGTAAGAATTTGTATCATGCCACTTTTTAAAGTTGTAATTCTTCTACAAAATTTGCTGAGAAAAAAAAATCTTTTATACTGTGTATGCCTCAACTGTATCTGCTGAAATCAATGTATCTGCTGAAAGCCCTAGAGATCGTTAATTTAGTATGACATTTTCAGTGGTGTTTTATTCGCAACTAAATATGTTTTTTGTTTTATATACAGCAGTGCAGCATTACAATTCTCCAGCGGTTTAGGGCTAGTTCACTCGACTACTGAAAATACTGACTCAGCCACTGAAATTACTAAAAAAAATTTCAGTCTATTGCTTTGTAGTGTGATCAAACACTAGTTATAACTCAAACTAGACAAATAAACTTTTTGCTTTAAAAGCTTTTATATAAAGTAAATATTTTACTGAACCCAATAAAAAGAAAGGCTGCATTAAACGTTTAATGATCTCAAACTTTTGAGATCATTAAACAATTTAAAGCAAAGTTAAATAGTTGTTTGGCTTAAATTCTTATTATATCAAGCAATGTTTTTCCCGCCTATCAGGAGCTCGTTTAAAAAACTTTCACTTTGTTTATATAAAATTATTAACAATGAATTAACTTTAAAACTAAAGTTAGAAAAAATCTAATTTTTTCAAACTGCGTTTATTCCACCTATTCCTCTTGTGAAGCCATGATTGTTTTTTACGGCTCTGGCTTGGCTCCTAGTTATTGTGTACAATTTATGCAACTAAAATTACATTAGGGCTAGGAGAAAACTAGAGAATTTCAAAAACCGGTTTTCGGTTTTTTTAAGTTGTAAAACCGGTTAACTGGTTTTACACTGGTTTTTGTATTACAAAAACGAACTTTTATTATTGATCTAAAAATCCAACGTAACCTACTGAAATTTTTAACTGGAATTGGATTTGTTACCTGAAGAGAACAAAAAAAAAGTCTAAGAAAACAAAATTTAGCAAGATCATTTTTTTAACAATAAGAATAGTTTAAAGTGCAGTGCAAAAAGCGCACATAATAAAGCAACTGTCACTTAAAAATCATTTTTTTTAATAAAGTAATATTTTAGGAAGACTAGTGCATCCAACAGATCAAATTTCATTGAAGAATGTAATTTTGTACAGAAATTTCCTGGCGATTGAAAAAACTCTCTCGATTTCTGTTGATGTAGGTTGTATCTATTCCAGAGCATTTAATAAGTTTTGGACAGTTGTCAATTTTATCTTAGTGACACTTAACATTTTTCGTTCATTTTGAAAGGATGAAACAAAACTGTCTTTATTTGCCTTTCCACATGCTTTTGGAACCTGCAACACTTCAGATATTGATTTCTGCAATGCTGCACTAAAGATGGCGATCCTGATGCTGTTGTTATCAGCTCAACTTGATTTTTGTTCATATCCTCATTTATAGTTGGTTGTAAATCTGGATCATTAAATAATCTTTCAGCTAATATTGTTGCCAAGGACAATGCAGCCACCTTAGGCGAGTATGGAAATTCCGCCTACTCTGTTTTTGGAAAATTTCCACTTTGTAGGAATTTATGCAATGTAATTAATTCTTTATTTTGCCTTTCTGAATTTCTTATTTTCAAATAATTATAAAATTTATTTCCCAAACTTGTACAGTTTTGTCTCATTTGAGTAAATAAAAATGTCAGTACTCCTTCTGCAGCGAGTAAAGTTGATCTGGTTTTGCTCAGTTCTTTTACTGCCAATTCTGTTGGCTTTAATATTTGAATCAAATTTAACAAGATAGAAAAATCCTTTTCATTGTATAAATCTTCATGCCCTATTTCTTCCAGTGCGTTTTTTATGCAACCTTTAATTTGCACAAATCTTTCCATCATAGGTTTAAGTGAGTTCATCTGGTAAGTGAAAGTTTTTTGCCATTTATCTCTTCAACATATCGTTGCAATAGGTCGTTTCTTACTGGGGATCTTCTGAAAAATCTGATAATCTTTATTGAGTTTTGTAATACATCATTAATGTTTGCATCTTCTAAATTGTATTCAATTTCATTATTACTGACAATATCTATATCTAAATTATGATCTCCAGAAAAAGAGTAAAACTGATTTTCAGTTTCCTCATCAGAATCTGAACTGTCAGAATCTGATATTTTATCAACTGGCTTATCAACTACAGATACTATTTTGTAAAAAGTGTCTAAAACAGCTTTGTAATAAATTCTGCAATAGCACTTAAATATATCATGGCATGAATAGAAAAGCCATCATACGTTGCACATTTGGCCAATAATTCTTCCATTGACGTTCTATGTATGAATTTTAACATACTTGTTTTTGCTTTTTTCTGTGTGGCTGAGTTGAATTAGGCTCTTCATTTTTATTAATTTCAATCTTATGTTTTGCTCGAAGATGGTTTGCCAAATTTTATGTACTCCCACCTGCACATTTTAAAACTGAATGGTATATTGTACATTTTGCCATATTTGGTGTTTCTTTTTGAAATGTTTGCCATACTACAGATCTTTTGCTGTTCATAGTTTGGCTAAAATAAAAAACTTAATTTTTGTCATTAATCATTAAACATGAAATTTATCAATGTACAATAATATTTTATTACTTTTGTAAAATCAAGACGACTATATTTCTATTACAGTTATATATTTCTCTCTGTCTCTCTCTGTTTTGTACAATTCATATAGGTTTTCCAAATTCTCTATGGCATAATTTCTTTTGCAATTGTCGTGACATAAGTACAATGAATTATACAATAAATTATAAACAATAGCTTATTTTAACTAATTTAAAGATTCTCAACTGAAAATTTTTTATCTATTATTTTTATTATATTGCAGCTTATGAATGTGGTCTGTTTACAATAGAATATTGTACAAACATGCTACAATTTATAATATTTAAAGTAATACAAAAGTCAGCATTTCTTAACATTACAAAAACAAATTTGTTAACAACAAATTTGCTTTTCTTATTTCATTATTTTTAATTTGAGATTGTTATCACAATTTACATAAGAAAAATTGTCAAAAAGAAAAGTAGACAAAATACTTCAAGTAAGTAGTGCTGATATTTGTTGGGTTGTTTTGTTTTGAATATTATAAATATTATAAAATTTAAACATTTTTAAAATATTTTGTATATCTGTAATATATTGATAATTGGTAAAAAAAAAAAAAAAATAGAAGTAAATAAAAGTAAATGCGTTATCGAAGTACTTTTTAAAATTCAATATACTCACAATATTTGTATTTTCAATATTAATTCAATATACTCACAATATTTGTATTTTCAATATTAATTGATAACTTCTCAATAAAAGAAATTTGTGGTAAATCTGTTAATAACTTAATACCAGTAGAAAATTGAAAGTATTTATCAAAATGTTTAATTAACAATCAGTTTTGCTGTTTTTTTCTTCTAAAAAAAACGGTTTCCGTTTCTGGAAAATTGAATAAAAAAACCGGTTTACCGGTTATGGTTTCCACCGGTTTCCAAGCCTTAAAATAATTTAAAAAGATAAATATTTTTTTAAGACTGAAGGAGAAGACAATTAGTGTACTACTATTTAAATTTTCTGGTTTTAACAAGACTATTTTATTTCTAGCCTAAAACAAAAGCTTAAAAAAAATGCATATTTGTAAAAGAAACATCAATTCATCAATAAAATCTAAAGTCATATGGTTCCTTTTGGTGTGATGTAAGAAGTTTTAATACAATAAACACCTGTTCAATGCTAAGTTGAGCAATCAAGTTTGATGCCGGTTCTTGTCGACAGTTTGATGCTGAGATTGTTAAGAAAGGAAGCGTGAACTTTCTAATTAAATGCTCTTACGCGGTGCTCTGTGATAAGACTGTTAAAAAATTTACTTTAATAACCAAAAAAATTTGAGTCATTGGAAGTGTTGTAGTTTCCATGCTGCTTGGAGAAAAGAAAAGTTTTATTTCCTTTAAAGTTGTTTTGAAAGTTGTTGCATTTTCTCACCAGATTTTGCCAAAATTTGGCAAACTTCAAACTATATTTTTGAATTCTTTTTGTTCTATTCCCATATTTTGGATAGCCGCCTGAATATTTTTTTGAGGTTTTTACCTCATTCGTACTGAAGATAAAAAAAAAATCCTTAATGTTACATAAGTTATGTTGCAGTTTCCAATATTTTAAAAGTAAAAGTAAAAAAATTAATTATAAAACAATAATGATTAAAAATTTTTTTAAGAGCTGAGAGCCGCAAGATTTTGCGGCTCCAGCTCTGGCTTTGGCCCCAACAAAAAATAGCAGCTCTGCAACTCTAGCTCAGCTTCACAACCTTGATTTTACCAAAAAACATAATGTATTTTTTGTCATTATGTATTTTTGTTTATTCAATAAAATTTTCGCGCTTTTTCATACTGTAAACTCTTTTATAGCGTATTTACATTAGCGTTTGTTCACTATTTTTGATTATCTTTATAGCATACTGGGTTTTAAAAAAAAGAAAAAAACAAAGAGTAATGAAAGAAAATTGCTACCCCATACCAAACCCTCAGTCGATGTAGTAGCACTCCATTGCGGGTCAGGCTATTCGAGAGTCAATGTATATACTGAAGTCTCAAGCAGCAGGCTATTTCAGTGTGACGTCAGAGTGCACATCTAAACAAGCAAATTAAGTTTGTGTTTTTGCACCTTGTCTCAAAAAAAGAGTATCATTCAAAGATCCACTCCAGATATGGCAACAGTATACAACACAAGGACGAATTAGAGATTTAAATAGAATTAGAAATAAAGAATAGAATCCAGAGTAAGAAAGTGACAAGCATGATGAAGAGATGCAACCTTAGCAGATGCTAATTTTGCAATAGATTTTTATAGCTTTCTATTCACTCACTGACGAGTCCGCATTTTTTGATTTTTTGATTTTTTTTTTGTGGAGGCCAAAACTTCACAGCTCCTTCCTGAAGCAATTCTTTTGATCGTACAGCCCTGAAATTTTACAAATAATCTTTTGCCGACTAACAATAGCTATATTTGTTAGATTTGATTCAATAAGTATTTTAGATGTACGATGCCCCACCTCCCCGTTGCTTAGATCTGGAACTCCGAAAAAAAATATCGGAAACCGAGAGGGCATCAAAAAGTGTTAAGTATCAATATAAATTTAATTAAAAATATTCCACTTGTTAATTTCAGACAAATAAAAATGCGTCCAAAAAAGAACAAATACATTAACCGAGAAGAAGACCCAACCAACATTTAAATTAATAAAAAAAAATATGCTCCAAATATTTTTGTTAATTATTTATTATATGGTTTCTAAGAAAGATCGGTAGTAAGAGTCAATCCTAAAATACGAAGGGTAGATGACTCATCAAGTACATTACCGTTTATTAATATAGGAAGATCTAGATTATTGCGATAATGATTAGCTAAAAAAAATTGAGTTTTATCTGAGTTAAAGTTCACCAGCCACTGAGAAACCTATGCTGTAGCAGAAGTGAGATCCTTTTCAAGCTCAAATGTCTCCTCCAAGCAATCAGAGAGTGTTGGCTTCTTATCAAGACAAAAATAAAAGGTTGTATCATCAGCGAACAATGCCACCTTAGAGGTGAGAATTTTTGGGAAATGGTTATTGTAAATTAAAAAAAAGTATAGAGCTAAAGATACAACTTTGAGGTACCCCTGAAGTTACAGAAAATAAAGGTTGCTGTCCATCAAGAACAACTTTTATACGATTACTAAGGTATATTTAACTATAGATAACTACAATTGGTAAGGAAAGATTCAATAATCTTAAAGATGTTACTTTATATATTGTAAGAAGAGAGCTTATGAAAAAAATTTTAGTTCAAAGTTACCAAATATGCGTATTGAAAAAATTTCAGATAACAATTTTATGATTGATTTTTTTTATTCTAATTTTTTAAAGTGGACAGTTATGTAGTTTTTAAACATTTAACAGTTTATTGTTATATCATAACACTCTAAATTACAAATACAGGCCTTGTTTTGAAGCGTAAACTGGCGCGTTATTAAGGTACATGCTAAGCCATTTCACATAAGCCATTTTTAATCATTTTTTATTATTTAAACAAGTCTATTGTTTAAATATATTGATATTATAAGATTTGTTTAAGCGGTAAGATAAAAGAAGTAATTAAAAATACCACTTACAAAGTTTGAATGGCGATTACATAAAAAAGTTTGCGTAAAAATTACATTTGATATTATCGCTATTTACAAATGTAATAAGTTAAAAAAAAAAAAAATTTAATTTTTATTATTGTAACTTTTCCATCAAAAATGTTCAAAGAAGTAAAAAAAAAGATGTTATATGATGCCTAAAAAAAAAAATTATAAAAGAAACATTTAAAAAACTTTTATTTATCATCTTGCAATAGCAAGTATATTTAAAAACAATAACCAAAATAATTACCAAATTTAAAAAAAAAATTAAAAAACAAAACAAAAAATTATTAGCTAAAAGAATTTTATCTTATATTACACTTTAGCGTCACTTTTGATATTTTAATTTTTTGTTTGTTTGTTTTGTTATAATTATTGATTTTATAAAAAAAAACAAAAAAAAAACATTATTACAAACTTTAAACAACATCTTATTAAGAGTTTATTTTTTTATAATTAGAAAAAATGGATATAACTCTATTATTAATTTTTTTGCTTGAATTACGCAGCAATATAACTCTTGCAATGTCTTCGTTTATATTTATGAGTTTTAATTTGCGAAAAAGTTTAGAAAAATAATATCTTATAAAAGTTACATCAGCTTTATATAATTAACAGCTTGTGCGATATCAAAAAAGTAAAAACAGACATTTCCTTATAATTTAGAAAGAATTTTGAATAAAAAAAGTCAATAAAAGAAAAAAAAAATTAGATTTTTTTTTCTCAATTTTTCTCCTATTTTTCCATTTTTTACAAAATGATAAATTCCTTGTAACCATGTTATAACTTATAACACTACATCTAAAATATACATAAATTGTATGTTTAACTTTCTTGCCTTAAGACAAGTGAAAGCACAATGGTATTTTTTATGGTACTTGAATCTTTGTTTGTCACAAAAAAAAGCGCTGGTAAAGTAAAAAACTTGAATTTTTTTCTTTGCAACAAGTATTATTTTTTATTTGTTAATAACTTTTTAAAAGTAAAAAATCATTATTTTCCAAGTTGCAATTTTAGGAAATAATGAAAAAAAAAAATTAAGATATTTTAATTCATTTATACAAATATCGAGACGAGAAAGAAATGATTTTATGTAAATTGATAATAAAAAATGTAATATTAAATTTAATTACTTTATTTTAAAAAACAAAAACAAAAATTTAAACAAAATAGACATTCCACAATATGTACATTTAGAAAATAACACTTCTATATTTGTTGTTCTTAATTAGTAAAATAAACTTGTTTTGTTTTATTTTACTAATTAAGAACAACAAATATAAAACCAATTTTTATTTAAAACAAGGCCTGCAAATAAATATTCAATAATCATCTGTATTATTCATTTGGTCAGTAAACCAATCGTCCGCCCATCTGTAAGAGATGATTCTACAAATGTCGAGTAGTGAGTCTCTTATCTCAGGTAGAAAAGTAAAATGCCAAAAGACCTAGTATTGCTCAGGAATTCCATCTTGCATTATTTAATTTATGTATTTTCTGAAACTTCACTCTAGGAAATACTCAAGATTCTTAAAAAAAGTGAAATACCTGAGTTAAATGAAACAGAAATTTCATATCATCACATCCTTTTTCTGTTTCAATCACTTCTTTACCATTTTTGAAATTCTTCCTTAGCTGTTTGTAGTTATTTACAAGTTCTGGGATAAACAGTTTTTCGATATTGGGTAATATGTTGTTTCCAGATTCTTCATCCACTACTACGTGAGGACTCAGTTAAAAACATGATATTGACAACCAACAAATTGTGGTTCTTCCTGTTTCTTTAAAGTAAAATATCTTTGTAACTGACTGACGATCTGATTCCTTCTTCCTGTGTTTACATTTGTTGTGTCTGCTACAATCATCTTTATACTCTTCTATAAATTGTATTCATTTAAAATAGCTGTTATACCTCTAACAACAGTATCTGCTTTTCGGTCTGGTAGATCTAGCACTTAACTACCGTCTGGTAGATCTATACTTTACTTTTCTTTGTTTATTCTTCAACACTAACACTGAATGTTATAAATGACTAATATGTAAACTATAAAAGGGCAGTGACTAACTTTTTAAATGTAGTGTTTTCTTCATTTCTTCTTTAAGTTTAACAGTTTTATTAATAGTTGATCTGAATATACCAGGTGTGTATGTATGTATATATATATATATATATATATATATATATATATATATATATATATATATATATATATATATATATATATATATATATATATATATATTTATATATATATACTAGCAATTATCTTAGAGATTAGGAATAGTGAGTGTATCTGATAGGAGTGCCAGAAAAGATGGTTTGGACAAGTAGAGCTTAACACGTTCGCTGCCAATTACGAGTATACTCGTAGTACTTATTTTTTGTCAGTTATATTCAGAATAAAAAATACTATAGAATTATTTTCGATTAAAAATATTTTATTAATTGAAATTTTGATATCTAGCCTTGGCAATGAGAATGAAAGCCTTGGCAAAAATTAATCATTGCAGACTTTATGGCTCGGCAAAGAAATAAAGCATAATTTAAAGAATCTCGCAGTGAACGTGTTAAAGATGCAGATGAGTGTTATAATCATATATTTTTGCTAAATAAAAATGCAATGTTATTGCATTTTTAAATGTTTGCATTGATGAATTTGAAATATTTTAATTTTGTGAAAAAAATATTTTAATTTAGGAAATATAACTTGCTGAAGAGGGAACAAAATTAATTTAGTCCCTCATGCTGCTCTTTTATCGAACTTTATAGGAAATATATTGTCACCTCAAAGCAAGAACGCACCATCTAGGTTTTTTTTGTCAGTTTTTATGTTAGAGCATAAAAGAGTTTAATTATAATATAATTGAGTGTTTTGTGCTCTAACATGAAAATTGATGATCATGAAAATAATTCATCACCTCAAAGAAAGGACGCACCATCTAGGTTTTTTGCTTAGTGGAGAAAATTTTTCTCCGCTAAGCAAAAAACTTAGATGGCGCCTTCTTGCTTTGAGGTGACAATAAAAAATAGCAAGATATTTTTTACATACTGTGTTTATCTTTTAAAATCTACACAATAAATTTATATTAAATTTATAAGAACAGGATGTTTGAACAATAATGTAGTTCAAAGATTCTGCTATTAAAAACTTAATATAAATAGTATACATAATAATAGTATAACTATATATATAGTTTATTTGTGAACTATATTCCTTTATATATATAGTTATACTAAAAAACGTCTTGAGATCCCTCAATAATAATATCAAATATAAGTATATATTACATTAATGTGTGTATATTATAAATTATTATTATATATTATATATGAATATAGATGTATATTTTTATACTCAAAGTAAGTCTTCTATAACCTTTATATAAGTCTTTCAATATACAAGCATACAAGAGTTATATATTGAGTTAGTTCATAACATTTTAATAAAATTATTGATTGCATTGCACAGTATTTGAAAAAATGTTTTTATTTAGGTAGAATCTTATTTAGTTCAACTAAAATTAAGATATATTTAAGAATTGTTTATGAATTTCAAATGCCTAAAAAAAACTTAATAAACTATGGAGTGCAAAATATAACCTGAAATTAAATTATAAAATGTGAATATCTGTGTAATATATATGGAAATTTTTAACTAGATTTGTTTATTTGATTTTTCTGCTTCACTTCTACATCATCACTGCAAAATAGCCTGGCTTTAATTATTTCTGCCTACACCATATCCAGTGCATTTTTGACTCTAATTGCCTGTCAATATAACAAAGTTGCATTATCTTCAGCATGTCAATATAATAAAGTTGAATTACCTTCAGTTCTAATTGCATATCAATATAATAAAATTGCATTATCTATGCAAGTAAAGCCGAAAATGTTAGCATAAAAAATTTAGTGAAAATTCTTAATGTGTCATTTATGTGTGTGACTTTTTATAAATTAATGATAAAAAGTTAAAGAAAAAGATAAGTTTACTAATACATTATTGCTCAATATATTTTAAAAACATTCAAACTTTTTATTCTTTAAATTTTTTAAGTAGGAACTTTTAAAATCAGAAACTTTTTTTTTACAAATGTGGAAAAGCAAAAAACATGTTTCATGAGTGTTTCATAAGTTTTTCAAACATAACATCAATTAGTAAACAAATTGCTACTAATTTTTTTACTTTTAACATGCGTAATAATTTTTATGTTTCAAGGTTCAGCATCATCTTTACATCGAATAAGTGCGACTCAAGTTGCAACAAAAATGATTAAAGAAAAAGGAATTCGTGGTGTATATAAAGGATATGGTGCAACTCTCATGAGGTTAGAAAATGTGGTTAAGTTATTTAGTGTAACTTTTCAAAGATTACTAGAATTTTTCACTTTTAATTAAAACATTGATAATTATATAGACATTTTAATTATGGTTTTTCATTTTTTTAAAGTTGCATTATGCAGTTTATGAATGATTTTTAAAAAGATAATCTTGCATTTAAAAAGTATATCTTAAATTCATTTTTATAAATTACATAATTGTTTATTTTTAGTTAATTTTTAAGCTAGGATATACTTGGTGTTTTTTTTTATACTTGATTTTATGCTTGGTGTTTTTTTCTAATATCTTATACAAAGCATAGTTTATAGTGTAGATGAAGTGATATCAACCTAAATTTTAGAGGAAAAAAGTTCATGAACTTTTTAAGGCACAAATGTGCCTTGTGTTAGATCTTTTGGAACACCTTAATAACTTTAAAAAAAAAGAGTCAAAAAGAGTCGAAAACATTTCAAAGAAAAATGCAAATTATAGTGATCCATAAATTCTTAGTAGGGTGCAACATTTTCTTCGCATGGAAATATAACACCTAAGTTTCCATTGTAGCATTGATTTGGGTGTCATCACACCCAATAAACTTTCTTTTTGATTTCAGAACTCAATTTGATTATTCTTGTTATGATGTTGAGTTATGTTGTCACTTGTGCAGCCTTTTTTTTTATGCAATAAAACCTTTAGGTATCTATTTTTGATAAAGCCAAACTGTATTTTGAATTTTTACACTGATAACATTTACTATTTTGACTTGTCATTTACTACTTTGACTATGACTTTTTACCATAGACTTGGTTTGCTGATGTTGTTGTTGGAATTGCTGTTTTTACTTGATTTATTTGCTGATTATCATCAAAGTTAAGCTTACTTTGTCTTCTAGCTTGCTTGCTGTTTTTTACCTGTATGCATCCTTTAATTTCTTTAAGTTCATTGAGATAATCCTTTTGAATCTTGCTACATTATTAGATTCACAACTTAATTGTTTTCAATATTGTTTTGCTGCTTTTTTGTTGTTGTTGACATGTCTACAACTTTTCTTTTTTTTTTTTTAACACATGTTAAAAACATTTGTTTCAAATTTTTGATATCAACGTGCTAGATACAAAACATTTGTTTCAAATTTTTGATATGGCAATACTTATCTAGATAGTTTTTCATAAGTTAATAAAAAATCTTTCCACAAGTAAGTATTGTAAACATAGAGTTCTCATATAGGTAATTTCAAGTGCAAATAATATTAAAATGAATTTACGGATAGTTCAAATAGATGAGCAAACTTATCTTAAGATTATCTTACAAGCTAACCGCCAAACTTCTGGAGCATTTCAACTATTCAAATGTTGAATAATGAAAATATTCAAATACTCAAGTAGTTTATCAAAAGTAAAATGGCATATTAACAAAAATGAAGAATAATATTAATTAAGTTAAAAAATGCTTAATAATTGATTTTGAATGATTCTATTTTTTTTTAAATATTTTTTTTCTAGAAACGTATATTTTAAAAACAAAAGTGAATTGAATGTTTCAAAATTTAAACGTGTTCTTCCTTTTTGTTTTATTTGGACCTGCTGTTGAGAATACTCTTTCAGAAGCTGGATTACATCGACTTTGCTGGCATAGAAAGTAGCATAAACAGTTGAAATAAATTATGAAACTTTTTTGTGTTGAGGTTCTATATATAGACAATCACCATAAAAAATTTAAAGACCTATACTCTATCTTATGACATGATTGTAGCCTTTTGAAAGTGATGATATTTTCAAAAGGAGAACAAAAAATACCACTTACCACAAATTTTATACAAACTATACTGTAAAAAAGTGCATTCAAAGAGTAAGATATCAGTTAAAAGAAAAAGTATGTATACATGAAACTAATTAGCTTATCTCTGATTTATATAACTCATAATACTGTCATAGTCATTACTAGCAGAAATATAGTCACGAGCACTTATACTTTTAATCAATGGAACACTTATTTGACATATTATCTTGTCAAATGAAACCCAACACTGACTTGATCATGCATCGATTGCCCATTTTAAATTTAATTTGTTTCTTTGCATAAACTTCACATTAACGTCTTGGTTTTCATTACAAATATCAACCACAAGCCCTATATACCATTCTTCATTGTAAAAGCATGCAATAAATTTACCGGTTAAAATTTGAACGATTTTTTAAAATCAAATTAACATCATTTAACACATGAGTATCATAGACAGTATCACTAGAGATTCTTCGTAAAAACAATTTCTCTCCATCTGGTACAAAACAGTGATAGCTTCTTGTTCCTGGAACTGTGCGCATCCCTTCATATTGATTCCGAAGGTTAAAAGTTGTTTCATGGTTATTGATCTCATCACTTGAAAGATAAAATATGTTAACACCTTTGATGTTTTTTTGAGCCCATGTAAACCAATCTTGTGGTGTGAGAATCTGATTGGTAATTGCTGCTCGTAGACTAGCTTTTGCTGCTTCTCTTTTTATAGTACCTCCTATTCCATCACATAGACTTTTGCCATGTGACGTAGAAAAAGAAGTGATGCTCAGCATTTATTTGGTGATCTACTATGTGATAAATTAAGATTATTAGACATTTATAGTTTTTATACTGTGACGCAGCACCATCCCTGAAGTATTTAACTTTATTCACTGTGGGTAGTTTGATTTTGACCATATGGAGCAACTTTGTGAGAAAACAATGGACTGCTGATTGGTCATGAAAAAGATGGTCAGAAATTAAACAATAGCATTTACATTTTAGGTGATCTTTTTCATCTTTGCAATAAACAGTAAATGGGTGTAAGTTAGCTTGATCGGCTTGCCAGTAAAACCCTTGTATAGCATCTTGTACAAGAAAACTATAGTTTTCTGCAAAATCCATTAGAATAATGCAGGTATATTGGTCTAATGTTTGTTTTGCCTCTGATAAGTAGGAAGACTGTGCTTCTTTGATAAAGTGGTGGTGACAAAGGTCATACAAAGTTTCACTTATGCTTGTTTGGACAGATAAGTGCTGTTCAGTCAGTTGACACCCATTGTTTATATGTTATCTGATCATCAAAATCAAAATCATTCTTTTCAAAGACATTTTTTAAATAAGTCTTCAAATTTATTTTACCAGGGCAGATGAAACATAGATGAAACATGCAGTTTCGACTATCTTTATTACAAACACATACTTTCATTAAATCTTTGTAATATATTAAATGGCTGTTAGGAAGAGCAGAGCACATCAACTTAGCATTTTGATGGTAAGAACATACACAAACTGAGTGGCTTCCACTACTATTAACAGTAAGGCACCACTTTGGCTAAAGTTCACAGAACTTGCTGAATCCAACTTTGTGTTCAGGGCATAACTTCTTAAATTCCAGATGAAGTTCTTTTAAACGAACTAATATTATGCGTTTTTATTTATGAACTTTAACATTATTTATACGCACAGAAACAAAGTCTTTTCATGTATTTCAATGACTCTCTGCTTAATAATATTCTCCAAAGGATGTCCTTTTTTAGCCTCAGGTTTAGCAAGTATTTCTTTTTCATTTTTCAGCTTTCTGGCTTTCTTAACAAGATGGTCTGAAACTGAAAATGCATTGCAAGTTTTTTTAATTGTCCAACTATCAGGAGTTAATGTTAGTAACTGAATTTTTTCTTCATTCAAACTGATTTTTACTTTTTCCTTTATTACATCTAAAAGTTTGTCTAAATCATTACAGTTAATGCACTTTTGCTTTTTCTCAGATATTATTTCTTTTGGGTCTATATCCAATGCGGATGCTACTAGGTTTGTCATACTTGTTTCCAGTTTTTTAACTTTTTGCTTTCCATATTCTAATTTGTCACATTTACTTACATTTTTTAGAGGAGATATTTCCAGTAAAGAAGCACTCTTATTTAAAACTGTCTTATTTAGGTCTGAAGAACTAAACTCCTCATCATCAACATCTTTGTCTTCACCTTCTTGACTAAACATTTCTGTAATTTGTTCAAGTTTGAATTCATTCAAACAGTTAGTGCAAAGTTTTTGACCAGGTTTGATCTTAAGTTGACTTGCTGTTAAAATATCAACTTTACACAATCCCTTAATAATTTTTTTCTTGTGGACTTTAAATGGATCACAGCAGTATTTCTGAAGCGCTTCATATCTAGAAATATAGGCTTTTTCATAGTGAAAACATATCTCCTCATTTAGTTTAAAAGTATGTCCAATTCTTTGAATTAAAATTTCAACATCTGTGTTCACAATATCTTTTAGTTTTATCCTTCCAATCATTCTACAATAATACGTTTTGTCGCAACCTTCATTTAAAACTTTCCCCACACAACATTTCTCTGTCATTTTTTATTATTTTTTTATTTTTATTACTGATCTAAAAAGTTTAAAAAAGACATAAACATATTAAATCTCAAAAAAACTAACAAATATCAGACACTGATTATGACACTGATTATGTCATTATTAGTAGTACAAATTAAGACATTATGTCATTAAAAAGAAAACTGAATATATTCATTCACAGATAAATAAAAAATATACTACTGTCATCCCTATGACTAATTATTAGACTACGACCTAAGACTAGCTCATAGTCTAATAACATTCTCCTTTTGAAAATATCATCACTCTCAAAAGGCTACAATCATGTCATAAGATAGAGTATAGGTCTTTAAATTTTTTTGGTGATTTTCTATATATAGAACCTCAACATTAAAAAGTTTCATCATTTATTTCAACGCTACTTTCTATGCCAGCAAAGTCGATGTAATTTATCATAATTTAAAAAAAAGCGATTTTTTAATAGGCTGCTGCATGTGCTAAATTAATTTTTAATGCATAATTTTGATTATTCTAACAAGTGGTGACCCTAAGTACACAAAGGTAACAAAAAAATCCACTTTCTGTAAGTAAGTATTAAACTGTAACACGTTAAAGTTCGAAAAAATATTTATAGTGTTGCAATATTTAGCAACTTTAAGGTACAATAACTGTATAAACTGTAAAAAATCAGTCAAAAACAACTGCAATAATGGATTATTTGGGTGAAAAACTATTACCCTACAAAATTTTAGGTGATCACCATCTTTATTTAAAAAGTTATGGTTTGTCAAAAATCGAATAAAACTTCTGTAAGCTCCTAATACACAAATTTTTCGGATTTTGGTCATTTTTAATTCCATCATAACTTTTGAACAAATTGGTCAATCAAGCTGTGTGTGGTCAAAATTTAAAGCAAATCTGAGGTGGTACCCTGGGAGCCTTTAGGTGATTTGATATGGAATAACCCAGCTGTTGAAGTTGGGCAAGTTGTTATTTAAGTGTGATACAAAACGTACAGGGTTGTCGATCTTTTTTTGAAAGAATCATGTTGACCAAATTCTTTCTTCACTTCAATATATATATATATATATATATATATATATATATATATATATATATATATATATATATATATATATATATATATATATATATATACATCAATTTGGCTAAGGATTTTGAGTGTTTTGTGGATCTGAAATAAAACTTATTGCATTTTGGAGTTCTTTTTGCGATCCAACTTGTTATGTTACTTCTATTAAATCATCTGCATTAGATGAAGAAGAGTTAGCATCTTTATTAATGACATGCTCATCTATAAACATTTGAGGATAAATTTGTTTCATAATTTTAACAGCAAATAAAATTGCTGCATTTTTTAATATTTAAAATGATCGTTAGAACTTAGTATATTTCCACTCTGTAGATAAATTATCAGAGTCATTAAAACTAGATCTCTTCTTTTGTCCATCCTTTTTCTGATTTGTGTGTAACAGTTTTTTGGCTAGACTAGTTTGCATTGGTTGCAACTTTTCAAACAAAAATTTTCAAATTCCTTCAGTTATTATGAAATTTGCATCATTTTTACTCAATTCAGTAATGGTAGTTTCAACTGGTGTGAGAACACCAACAAGGTTTTGTAGCGTTAAAATATGATTTTCTGAAATGGGATCAAAATTCAATTTGATCAAGGACTTGTTAATACATTCGGATAGAATTAAAAATCGTTGGATCTCTACATTCAAGGAGTGTTATGTTGTAGCTTCAAATGGTTAATCGTAGCAGTGGTTAAACTTTTCCATTTTATGTCACGAACTATTAATTACCACATGTGACTTCAAAATATAAAATTAAAAATTTTTTTCAATTACAAAAACAGGGTTCTTAGGGTTTGACTTTTAAAATAGAAATTCAGAATTGTAGAGATTAAGTCATGTCTTTTTAAAATATTCACTAGTAAACTTGTAAAAAATGAGTTGTCACTCAACATTATCTTTTGTATTAACTGATAGAATTGGTAGATATAAAGTTTCATATTATTTAAAATAAAAAGTTTAACAAAAAACTAAAACTGTTCATCTTTGAAGGACTTTTTTTATTTAAATCTGCAAATAAGAATAATAAAAATGATAATACTTAGTTTGACGAAAAAATGTTTTTTTATTTTGATTGTACATAAGCTAACATTAGACTGTAAATAAGTTAACATTAAGCTGTACATAAGCTAACATTAAGCTGTACATAAGCTAACATTAAGCTGTAAGCTACAAGCATGGAATAGTAGTGTAGCGACAAAAAATAGGCCTCCTCGCAAAATTTTAATCCAGGCCCTAAATTACTTCTCTGCTTGCCCATCCCCCCTTCCCCTTTTCTTGACAAAAGTTTAACATGAAAACAATAACCTTATTTTTAAATTCAATTTAGATTTAGTTTAATAGAAACCAGAATGTTATACTCTGCAAGTCTAGTAAGTGAAAATCTAATGAAAGTTTTTTTATTGTTTTTATAGCTGCAAATTGGTGTATAATACCTTTTAAATTTAATTAAGCTGCTATTTCTGATTCAGTAGCTATTAGGTCTACTGCACACAAAATGATTTGCGCCATTGTTGTCCGTAAATGTGTATTAATGTGCTTAAAGATCTTTTTGCAGTTGCTATGCTAATGGGTAATGTCTAATATAACATCAATACTGCTATTATATTTTTAAATTAGAAACTTATATCATAATATGTTTTTGTGGATACAGGTAAAATGCAAAAATGCGGAAATTTTCAATGTGTAAAATGTAGAAAAAAAGTGCAGAAAATTTCTCCTAACCCTAAGCTTATTGCTGCCCCAACCAAAACACTTAGTCAACGATGGTAGATTCAATCTTCTTAGTCTTTCGCAGTATGACAGATGTCTCAAGCTGGAAGTCCATTTTGTTGCTTTGTGTTAAATGGATTCAACTAAGGCTTTATCAGTTTTTAAATAAGATGCCTTAATAGACACTGTATATTTATGGTGTGGTCTAATAAACACTTTATATAACTGAGAACCATATTTTTATCAATGAAAGTGAATGTCTCTTTGCATACCAAGAATTCGTAAGGACTTTGAGACAACTGTTCAAAAATTTGTGCTCCACTTAACGTTACATTAAATAATAACTTCTTAATTATACACTTTAGTAGAACTTTTTAGGGATTGATTTATTATACCTTTTTATTGTTTCCCATTTATTCTGCAATACCTTAATTTTAACATAACTCTATTTTGAGTTAGAGAATCAGCGCTTCGGCAAAATCAAGATTACATCAATAAATTTGGTGAAGTGCTATAGAAGATGAAATAATATCAAAAGTCTCTATTAGATTAATCACGCATAATTTATGGTGAACAAAACCATGTTGTTTTGCAGAGAGCATTTTATTATTGTTCATGTGCCTAAAGATTTTGTTCTTAACAAGTATTTTGACTCTTTTGCAGGCAACAGAGTTAAGTGAAATAGATCGATAGTTTCCAGCAAGTAATTTATCTCCCATTTTTATAGATCGAACTAAAGTTTACTAATTTCTAGGGAGTGAGTAGTATTCCAGAATTAAAGAACTTATAAAAGATTTTTGTAAATGGAAAAAATATTTATAGGGTTTATATTGGTAATTTAATAATGTCTGAAATAGAAAAAACCCAGTTGTCATTGTAAGTTCATTCAGGTTAATAACACTTTTTAACGATGGAAATTATACGGAGGGATTTTAATATTATTTCTTTTTTATGTGCTCTTTTTGCATTAAATATTCATTTTACGGAATTGTTTAGAAGATGGCAATTTATTTTAAGTTTTTTATTTTTCCATTTAGTTGAGCAGTTGATTAACATGATATACCAAGCGGATTTTGCTTGGAATAAGTTTTTAATATGTAACTCAAGGATCATACTTTTTTTTATTATTAACCTTGGTAATAAAATATTCGCTAACAGTAAAGTTGTTAGAAATTAATAAATTAAACATTTGATCCATAGTTTTATGCAGAAATAAAATATTCCAGTTGGTTGATGCAATAAAGTTTGATATTGAATATTAATCACCTCTGCTGTAACTAAACAACTGAGATTCACTTTCGGGAAACAGTTTTGAAACTATTATTCCTCAAGTGATACTAAAGCGGCCCTTAGTATTATTACCTAATATAGAATTATGAAACAATTTTGAAATAGAATTACTGCTGTAAGTAAATAACAAGTTCAACATATGGTTTGAGCAACCGTAGGGTGTTAGGATCTAGAAAATGTGGTATGTTAAAATTACAGACAATGAAGCAGCCATCATAGGCCTTTCTAATTAAGCTATGAGCTAATTTGAAAGATTCAGCGATTTATTATATTAAATTAGCATCATTTGGTCTATGTATAACCTAGATAAGTATGTGTTCATTGTAAACTTTGACAGATATCAAAACTTGTTTGAGAAAAGTTTTATAGATCTAATTAACTTCATTAGAGATAAATATATCAGTAATGAAGGCTACACTGCCACCGCGACATCTGTCTTAGTAATTTTTTTTTTAATCAAGTTATTGTTTTGATACAAAAGCTTCACTATTGTACTTTGCTTTAAAACTTTACTACATCATACTTACCGCTTAACTAAATTGTATATTTATGAGTTGATACAGTTTGTTTTAACTTTTTAGATATAAATAAATAAAAAGCATTTTGAAATTTTAGTCAAGATTATTATTAAAGCTAAAAAAAATTTGGCATGTGCCCCTAATCTCTATGCCCTCCTGCAACTGCGGGCGGGCCCATAATAATAGGGGCCAAAAACTTTTGAATCTTCCCCTTAAAAGGCTTGTCCCATGTAACATTTAGCACTGAATGTAGAATTCTAAACTAACTAGCAATTAGTTTAAAAAATTCTCTAAAATGCTTAGGTTTCAAGATAAAATGCAAGCAGCAAATCTATTACTGTTGCCTTATAAAAAACAACTTTTTTGAATTCCACACTATAAGGGTGTTGTTTTTTTCCTTCAACAAAAGCTAAATAACTGTCATCTAAAAAATGGCTTTTTATTGCTTTGTTTTGTTCATTGTTTTATTTGTTATTGTTTTTGTTGTTGTTTACTTTTGTTTTGATTTTTTATTGAGTATTTACTGCAGTATTGCAAGAACACAATAACTATTGCAAGAACACAATAACTATTGCAAGAACACAATAACAGTTTGTTTTGAAGGAGACATTAGTTTGAATGTGGGATTTTGTAGTGATTTTTTTAAGTTTAACATGGTTTGACACTTTTATTGTTAGGGTTTTCTTAGTATCATTTTCTTATTTAAAAATGACATAGTGAAATAGTTTAAGTAGTTTGTGCCAACGGAATGTTGATATATTAATTTTTTTTGAACCGAAAAAACTCAATTTTTGATAGATGAACTCCTTGCTTCTGAACCTTACCTTCTCAATATAGGATGAGTTTAACATCTTGGTTTAGTTAAACATTATTAAGTTGTTTACTTGATCTACTATGGTATTACAGAAACTAAAATAAAACTGATAAAACAATCAAATGTCTGTTCAAATCAATCATTTATTGATTTAAAGTAATGAAAAAAATTGGTTTGAATTTAGATTTTTTTTTTTTTTTTTTCTTAAGCCATTTTATTCACAATTATTTAAATAATTTATTTGTTCTCCATTATTCAAAAAAAATTTATTTTGAAAGTTGTTATTACAATTAATTATTATTAACAAGTTATTAAATCAATTAGGAACCATTTAATGTCATTTCAGGGACGTTCCATTCTCTTGCATATATTTCCCATTGTTTGCATACTTAAATTCAAAGGTAATTTTATTAATTTTATTTCTTTAAATTTATTTTATTAGTTTTAATTTTGTTAAATTCAAAATTGATTAAATTATAATCTTTAATTGTTTTGCTAATTATATTATTATAATTAGTACTTTCTATATTATTAATAATAATATAGTATACAATACTGTTTATTGCCTTGTTTTATCTGTAAAAGATTTAATGCCATGTTAAATATTTTACAGACAAAGCGAAGTTAAATATATTTAAGTCTAGTTTAGATTTTTGAGATTTTTTACTTTCACTGTTTCAATCGGTAATTTGTTCCAGAATTTGACTGCGATTTGTAAAAAAACCCTCACGATTTCAATTTTTTAAAATATTTTAATATTTTAATTAATATTATTTATATTGGTGAATAAACGATGCTTGTTACCTATAATGTTTAAAGACGGACCTGAAAAATTTAAAGAGCACAAATGTTGAGGGGGTATTTTCCAAGTTATTTTTTCAATATCATAATACCAATGGTACATTTGTACAAGATTTCCTCATATTCTTTGTTGTTTTAAAGATCTCCATTTCATTTTTTTTAGTCTATCATTATATGATAGATGACGTTGCTTAGGTACAGATTTCGTTACTCGTTTTTGAATTTTTTCTATTATGTTTATATCTTTTTCAAGATAAGGACTCCATACCTGTATTGCAAATTCTAAATGTGGCTGTATATAACTACACTACACACAGCCGCATATAAATACACTACACACAGCCATATATAACTACACTACACACAGTTGTATATAACTACAATACAGCAGTTTTATTAGTTCCTTTTTCTTTATACTTAAATGATTTGCATATTTTACCAAATTTATAGTTTGCAATAGATGATGCAATTTTGATTTGTGATTCCCATTTTAAGTCATTTGAAATTAATGCGCCTAGATCCTTTTCTAATTTAGTTGTAATTAATTCTTGCTTTATATTATTGTTGGTTATGAAATTTTATTTTCATGAATATGCATGATTTTACATTTTTTTAAATTGAATTGCATTTTCAAGTTTATAACCAATTTTTCTAACTTACCAATGTCATTTTGTAAAGCATGTGCATCCATTTCATTATTAACTTCAACTATTACTTTACAATCATCTGCATACAACAACAATTGGTTTGTAAGTTGACTTGGAAGATCATTGATGTATATTAAAAATAAAGTTGGAAAAAGCACAAAATCTTGTGGTGCACCACTAGGGTTGAGAATACCGAACCAAAAATCAAATACCAGTATTTCGGTATTGAAAATTTATAATCCCGGGATTCCGGTATTAAACCGGTATAATTAGATTTCCTTTAATAATACAAATGAATGAATAATATAATTAAAAAATGGTTTGGCAATTAAAAAAAGCTATATTAACTTATTTAAAGAATAAAAAATAAATAAAAAAAATTCAGTAAAATGTTAGTTATATATTTATCATAAGAAAAGGAAGAAAACATAAATTTTTAAGGTTCTACTTTTTTCTGCAGTTGGTTGTTGATATAAGATTTCAGAAAACATAGGTTGTTAAGCGAATTACTCCCATCCTTGACCGATTTCTGGTGTAGATTAAGCCAGCTACCGAAAAAGATCTCTCTGATTCTACACTGGTTGGTTGAAAACTTAGCAAATAATTATATATTAAAGTTAAGTATTTTCCCCTTATGCCATTTGTCTCAAAAAATGACATTTCTTTTTTTATTGAGCGTGTGAGATCTTTTTTATTTCGGTTGATTTCACTCTCAGGTAATCTGGTGCAAATTTTTTTTGATATTGCTATCTCCAACTTTTCTTTAAAGTCAGAGAAATTTCATTTCTTTGATCAACTTCATCATCATCGACGTCGAATATTATATTTGTGTCTATTATATTGTTCGCTGAAGTAGATGTTGTTGCTAAAGGTGCAGCTTCATAATGCAAGTTCGCCACACCCAGACGTTGTATCTGTGAAACGATAACTTTTGCAATTGCAGCTTTGGTAATGATTGGGAATAATTCATAATCTCTATCAATTTCATCATCGCTCGGATTTTCATTGGAGTCTGCATTGTGTAAATATTGCAAAACACTTGAAATTTCTGTTTGTCTTTCAAGAATACGTACTTTTAAAGCTGCTTTCATTTCATAACTTAATGAGCATGGATGGCCAGTTATTGATTTCATCATAAATTGAATAGCAGCATCTGCAGATAATAAAGTTGCATCTTGGCAGATTGCTCCAACTGTAAGCTTAATAGGAAGTAAAACTGAAAGGATATTTGACAACATTTCAACATTTCAAACTCTGCATCTGAAAAAAAAATAGGTGATTTTAAATCTATTAGACTCTTTTTGATGCAATTTTTTAATTTGACAAACGTTCCATCATAGACACCAAACTATTCCATCGTGTTTTTGAGTCAGAGACAATTCTTTCCAGAACTTTTCTTTTACATATTTTTGTAAGATTTTGTCATTTTTTGTAAGCAAAGAACGAAATATTTTGACCACTTTTCGAACTTTTTGAATTAATGGTAACGTTTGCTGATGTACCAGAAAAGAAGAATTATCATCATCGTTTTCGGTGGAGATTATAAGTAAACCATTTTCATTTTCATAATCTTCATCAATTAATTCATCGTCATCTGTAGAATTCTGCTCTTTTTCAAATCTGGGTGTAGGAACTGATGTAATGTTGGGATCTTCATTATACAGACTATCCTCATTATTAGGTTTTTTATAGAGAACGCCAATAACAGCCAACTGAATTTCATGTGCTAAACATAGTTGCAGATGTGCTTCGATTAACCTGCCTACCTTTGTCATAACTGCAGCGCCATCAGTGGTAATACCTACAATATTCTTGATCGAAAGCTTAAAATCACTTAACCTATCGTTGACAAGCTCAACACATTTTTCTGCAGGAATTGTTCCAAAAGCACGAATTAATCCTAGATTCTAAAATTCTTTGTCAGAGTGGACATTAATATTTATGTAACGTCTATTTTTTTATCGATATCCATTCATCGAAAGTTAGAAAAAATCTGTTTCCATTAGCAATTCTGCTCGATAATTCTTTAATTACTTCTCGTATATTTTTACTGTAATTCAATACCATTTTGTGAATTGTTTTGTGATCCTTTGGTATGTTAGAAAAGCCTCTGGCTGTTAAGCCTTTTCTGATATCATATGATGTGCAAATAATGTTGAATGATAAACCATCACACGCAGTCATCCTAGCTAAAATAGCTGGCAATGAATCATCCATTTTATCACTTTTAAAAAAGTTGTTTATAGTTACTGAAGGTTTTGATGTCTGTAAAAATTCTGAAGAATCTAAAACAGTGGGGCTACCTACATCTCTTTTTAACAAATTGACTTTATGAATTGTTTTTAAATGGGTATGAAGACCGCTTGTAGAACCTCCATGTGTTTTTATTACTTTCTTACACAATTTTCATTTAGCACACTGTCCTGCTTTTTCTCTTACAAAATGAAACCATCGTGAATTTTTATCATTTGCTCCTCAAAATCTTGAATATTTATATCGGTATTAAATACAAATTTTCTAAAAGGTAGAAAATGTATAATTTAACTTACCATTTGGAATTTTATATAATATTTTAATTTAACTAAAAATAACCAATATCATATATGATATTGGTATATATATATCCACATTTAATTTTGTACGATGAATTTTGTTTCCATTTATAAGATCAATTAAAATTTTAAACTTTTTGAGCTTTCGAGTGGTGAAATTATTTCGAATACCGAAATAGCGGTATTCGACTATAAATTGTTCCAAATACCGGGATCCCGGTATTTGGAACAATTTATAGTCGAATACCGCTATGCACCACTTACTATGTCCACCCATGATGATACACTTTCTCCTAGTACAACTCTTTGCCTCCTATCAGTTAAAAAAGAAATTATCCACTTCAATGGCATATATGTAATCCTATATGTTTAAATTTTAGTGCTAATCTCCTATGTGAAACTTTGTCAAAAGCTTTTTCAAAATCAGTATAAAGGATGTCAAATGATTTACCATTTGCAAAACCTGTCATTACTATATCCATGTACTCTAGGAGATTAGTTGTGCAACTTTTACCTTTTGTAAAACCATGCTGATTAGAAAGTAATAAATTGTTAGTCTTTAAATTATGTAAGAGTTGGTTAGATATTAAATGTTCTAAAGTTTTGCAAAGATTGAAGTCAATGAAACTGGCCTATAATTTGATACTTTATTTCTACTGCCATTTTTAAACAACAGAGTTATGTTTACTGTCTTCCATGAAATAGGTACTACACCTTCTTAAATTGATTTGTTAAATAATAAAGTTAATGGATTAGAAAAAGCATTTACACATTCTTTTAATACAAAAGGATGAATTCAATCTGGTCCAGCCGATTTTCTTGGGTTAACAGCATTTGTCATATTAATAACTTCAGTTGAGGTAATACTAATAAACTGTAGTGAATTTAAACACTTTTTTTCAAACTTTAGTAAAACATCGTTGTTATCTTCTATAAATACTGATTGAAAATATTCATTCAAAAGTATCAGCAATCTGCTTTTGGTCCGTAATAATACGCGCATTAGAATCTTCAATTGATGTTAAATAATTTAAAAATTTTTGTTTTCTGTTGATATAATTATGGAGCATTTTTGGGTCTGATTTTGCTTTTTTAACTATGTTTTTTTCGTACTCTTTAATAACTTTTTTATATACCATATATTGGGAGTTTTTTTAAACTATCTGTCCATAAAGAGAATCTATTGATAGACCTGAGTTTTTTTGTTTTTTTTTATATCATTTATAATCTCTTTATTAAGAAATATTTATCTGTTATTACAATTAATTTTTACTAATGGAATAAATTTTATACAAGCTGTTTGGTAATTATAATTAAAAAGCTCACAACAATCATTCATATTTTTGTTCAAGAAAAGAATATTCCAATTTGTCAAGTGTATATAGTTTATATCTCAAGATAATTTCCCAATTTAAAATTTTTTTTAAAGGTGTTTTTTTAAGTCTTGCTTACATATTTTTCACTTATAATGTATTGTCATATTATTACATTATGTCCTTGATTTCTGTTACCTAAAGGAGCTCTTTTTTGAATCCATTTGACTCTATTGGCATTATTTACTATTATTAAGTCTAGTATGTTTGTTTCATGACAAGTGACTTTTTGAAATGTTGGATTCAAAATGCATTGATTTAAAAAACATTCATCAAGACAATTTACACATTTTTCAGCTTAAATACCAACTGGTAATACTTTGTTTAAAAAATCATCTAGTTGTGTTATAATTAAAATCACCTGTAATTATGAGATCCGTAAAGAACTTTTTTTCAATCAATTTTTTGGCATTTTTTATAATATTTATAATTTTCTCATTAGTAAGTTCATTTGAATTTGGCGACTTGTAAATGCAACCTACTAAAATCTTGTCTTAATTTTGATTCCAAAATTAAGACAAGCCCAAACTTGTTCTGTATCTATACAGTTTATAGTTTGCAGTGTGACCTCATATGAGTTTATTTGATTTTTTACATAAATTGCAACCCCACTTCTGATTTTTCCAAATTTATGTTTATCAGAAAGTTTGTTAAACCAAGTTTCAGCAATGCAGATTAAATATATCTTTATACACCGTCAAGGCATATTTATCAGCATATATAAATATGCCTTGACAATGTAATGCAATTCATCTATTTTATTATTTAAAGAAGTGGCATTAGTATAACAACAATTTAAGTCATATTTTAAGTTTGGTTTAAATTTATTTTTTTGTTTATGCCGCACTTATTAAGTTTTTAATAAAAAGCGCTTCTTCTTTCATGAATTTTCATGCTTGTACTGATTTGGAAATATGCTTGAGAACCTTCTAGACTTTCTTGAATGTCGAGAAAATTGATTGTCCAGAATGTCCAGAATAATTGATTCGAATGTCTCAAGAATATGATTGTAATTTGAATGTAAAACTAGTAGAAATGGCTCTTGCTGATCATCTTATCCCATTCAGGTTTTTAATGGTAACTTTCCTGTCCTTTCCAGCATGACTAACAAGTCCAGAACAAACTATCTGCCATCTGTGAGTTGAAAAAGCACAGAGATTATACAGGCATTGGAGAAACCTAAAGAAATCGGATGCAGTCTCACAGTTGTCTACAGCATTTACGCCAAACTAAGATTAGAGAATGCCCTGCACAAGGAATAAGTTCAATGTTTGGGTTCTCCTTTTCAGTAGTGCTTGCAAGCCTTTGCATTTTTCTGACATGTTAAATGCATTGTTGTATGACTGACCACAAGTATTTTTAATGTTTAAGCCAAGCTCATCTAATTTTTTTCTTTACAGCATCTGCCATAGCCTTTCCGCTATGTCCACATGAAGATTTAAACCCAATAAATCTTTCTTCCACAACAGTTTCCTTGCTCACATATCGAATAATTATTGCAAGTTGGTCAAGTGTGCAGTGTCAATTGATGAGTCAACAATCAGTGAAAAGTACATAGCACTGGCAATTTCGCTACCAATGGAAGCCAGAACTTTTTTTTGCCATTAAAAAGAGTATTTCCTCATAACTTGTTGATGAAATGTATGAAACAAATCCTCTGCCCTGATTTCCTTGGTTTTCTAAGTGTTTAGCTAGGAATGGGTCAAATTTTGCTAAGAACTCCAAGGCTCAAGAAAATTTCCATTACTGAAGTCACCTATTTCTTCTGAATCACCTCTAAGAGCTAGACCTCGACTGCACTAAAACTTCAAGCATTCAACAACTCTTCGTAGAACTTCCCTTGGAATTGATATTCATTTAAAACTGCTGTTTTAAATGAATATCAATTTTTCCTTTTATTGTGACTTTTCCAAAATAGCACTGGACGCATCAGAATGCTCCTTGCTATGTTCGTGTCTATGTATAGAACGCAGTCCATGTGCCCAGTCGTTGAATCCAGTTCTGAAATTGTTGTCTGAATCTTGAAAAAGCAAGCAGAAGAAACAAAATATTTATCCTGTGGATGGCAAATAATGAAGCCTTTCGAATTTCACCATTTTTAAACTTAAAAATAAATAAAAGAGCAGCACCAAATTTTTGTGTTTGAAACTTTTTGGGATTTTCAACATTTTTGTCTTCAACATTTTGATTAGGAATTTCTTTTATAGAAATCTAACAGCGTTGTGTTTCTTTCAAATCTGTCCACAATGCTGGGTCAGATTGACATATTGACAAACTGGACTAAAACACAAAAGAACGGCGCAGCTTAAGTATACAATTAAAAATAATAATACGTTTAACAATATTACTCATAACAATAATAATAATAATAACAATAATAATGATAATAATATAATAATAACAGGAATAGTGATAATGATAATAACAATAAATTTAAATATTTATTCCTTCCTCTAAATTTCACAGTATTCTTACATTGCCATATGACACATTTTCTTGCTGCTCTGTTGAATTGGATAACGCCGATACATTGTTCATTGAAGAATTATCTGATACGATCTGCAACTGTGGAATTTCTGGAGTTGGGTTTGATTCCCATTCTGCAGTTGGGTTTGATTGATTGACATATTGACAAACATTTATTCTTCTCCTATGCTTTATCAGGAGATCGGGTAAAAGTAGTCAATTTTGGGAATTTTTTTAATGTTGCTTGCTGTCTGTTTTTTTTTTGTTTTTTTTGCAGTTTGCGTTTTAAATTTCTGCTTAGATATTTTCTGTCCATTATTGTCTAATTATTGCAAAAATAATATTGCAATCTTAATATATAATTCATTAGTGGTAAAAAAAAAAAAAAAAAGAAGTAAAAAAATCTAATATTTCAAAAAAATATATTTAAATATTTCAATGCATATTTACCAATAAATATAAGTAAATAAAAAAAAAAAACTATTAATTTAAAGGATATTGTTTGTTCTCAAATAAAAAAAAATTAAAATCCATATATAGTCAATTCGCATTTCTTAATAAATGATTAAACAGTTTTGTATTTAACTTGTATCTGTTTATTTCACTTTTTCGAGTAAGTAAAAAAAGATAAAAATTGTTCGAACTTTTTTCCAATATAGTTCGAACGTGTTCAAGTTCGAACTTTTTTTTTTAAAGTTTTGAGTTTTTATTTTTAATTACATGAGAAAATAATAAAATTAATTTGATTAGAAATTATCGAAATTAATTTCATTAAAAATTAATGAAAATAATTTAGATTACTAGGATTTTAATACATTGTGAGGTGTTTGCTAAAATAACTAATTAATGTTATGGTATATTAATATAACTGCTATTTTAAAGTTAAACATAGTAAACATAAAAAATTTTAAATTATTAAATTTTTTCAAAGCTGTTGATTAATTAAATCCTTGTAATTCTGATGATTAAATTCCTTGTAATTCTGATGATTAAATTCCTTGTAATTCTGATGTAACGATTAAGCAACAAAGTTAAAACCCAGTTGAAATGGTTATGGTCAGAGTCCTTTTAATTATCCTCATGATAGTAATTAAAAAAACAATCAATATGATAATAGCTGTACCTGTAATGCACCATTACAATGGAACATTACAAGTCATACAAATTTTCAACCATTTTTGTTTATTATATTTTGTCTTATTTAACTTTTATTTAAAGGGATTTGCTTCAGATGGAAGTCGACCTCCTCTAGTCCACACTCTTATCTGTGGATTATTTGCTGGTATGGTTAGTGCAGGAACCGTGACTCCTCTTGATGTTATCAAAACACGACTCCAAGTGTTAAAAAGAGCCGAGGGAGAAGCAACTTATAATGGATTTCTTGATACCGCCACTAAGATATACAAAAACGAGGGCATTCCAGCTTTCTTTAAAGGAGCTGTACCACGTATGGTCGTCGTGGCCCCTTTATTTGGAATTGCCCAGATGATTTATTTTATTGGTATTGCTGAGAAGATGTTTGATATTTTTAGTTAAATTTTTAAATAAGAATTTTTTTAGTCCGTGGAAATATTTTACTCTATTAATTATATCAATATGATTTCAATATTTATAAGACTTATTTATAAGGCTTATTTATAAAACTTTCATATTTCATTATTGTAACTAATAATTTTATATTTGTTTTGTTGATTTTCAATATTATCATTAAAAACTAGTAATAACTTAATGCTATAAAATTATTAAAAGTTTTTAATGATAATAATTTTTTTTGTATTTATAATAAATATATTTGCACATTTTGGTATGTCGTTTTTCTACACTTAACTTATTCGGTACCCATACTCTGTGTAGCCGGTAATAAAATATGTCGTTGAAATACTAGTATCCCGCATAGCAGTGAATGAAGAGTTTTCGATTTTTTAGAACCCTGGGTATTTTAAGTGACGTAAATATTAAGAAAAATAATTTTTCGAAATCGCGTGAAAAAGATTGCTCTGATTCTTAATGTACTTAAGGGCAGATTTGTTCTATATAAATATAGATCTATATAAAACTCCTAAAATATATTTTGATGTTAAAAGTTTAAATAAATTCAAATATTTGAAGCTGTACGAGATGTTGTTAAAAACGTTCATATTTATTATGCTCAACGAAAAGTTTTAACTTGCCATACTTTCCAATGATCATGTTTGTAACTTATATAAAACATTAGAAACGAGAGACAAAAAAGTTATTTATGAAAATATCTTGTTTTGTTGTTGTTGTTTTTTCATTTTTTATGTGAATAATTTGGTCATAAATTGACTTGAGACAGTTTATTTGGAAGTTTGAAAATCTCACCCATTGCAAATCGAAAGTATTATCCTAATTTTTTATTAAAAATAGAGGTTGCGAAAAGAAATCTAAGAATAGAACTTTTCAAAACAATATTTGATTCAAGTCTTCAAAATAAAACAGTATTACTCCAAATTCTTACTTTTTCTCGGTTGCCTTTTTTAATTACTATCCAATATGTTTTTTCGAATGGCAACATTTTTATATATAATAAATACAAAAATAAGTGGAGATTTAAAAGTAAGAACTTTTTTTGAAAAATATTTCACAAAAAAAAAGAATGTCAAAAAACGCCAGCCTAAATAATAAAAAAAAAGATAACTGCAATAAAATTGAAAATTTTCACTAAATTTAAAAGGATTATTATTTATTTTAAATGCCTTTTTTTTAAATGAGTTTTTTCACATAAGTGTTATTTAAAAGGGTCACCTTGCTCAAGACGTTTTGAGCAAATTCGCCTATTTAAAAAACATTGATTCAAATAAGTTCGTTATTTTCATAATCATATCGGCTATTGTTTTTTTTTAAATAAATATAAAATGCGGACTGCGTAAATCGAATAAATAATTTTTTTTATTGCAATGGCGAGTAAAATTTTTTAATCTACAAGAAAAGATAAAAAAAAAACGTCCTTAATTGCATCGTATTTGGAGATATTCAATTTTGAAAAATGGTTTTTCGTCTTTATGTAAAAAAGATAGCAATAAAGATCTAGGTCTTAGTAATAATTCGACATTTACTATTAGTTAAAAAAAAACTTACCAATTGTTAGTTATATAAATAAGAACTCAATTAAAAATAATATTGATCGATTTTGATTGAAAACAATTTTTCTTTTACTTTTACTACTTTGATACCATTTAAAGATGCTAACCGACAAATTGTGTCCAGTTCTAGTAATAGTGAGGCTGAAGCTGTCAAAATTTCTTAAAAAGGGGCCGCATACATAAAGGTGGAGATAAAGGCTCTAGCGGTCGTGGCGCAGTGGCTAGAACGCTTGCTTTAGAAGTAAGAGATCTCGAGTTCGAAGAAAACTGTGGGCATATTTTGCACCATTGGAAAGGAAGGAGGTATGAACTTCCTATTTAAATGCTCTTCCACGGTGCTCTGTGACAAGACCGTTAAGTTTTTATGGGGCACAAAAAAATAAAAAAAATAATACATGGTGTTGTTTGTACGTGTGTACGCGTTCAAGAGAAATCGAGAAACCTCGACGGAACTTCGACGAGGTTTTTAGAAAATATCAATTTTAACTTGTAAAATAATTAAGTTCTTATTATGCTGCTTTTACAATAGTTCATGTTGTTTTCAAAATATAAGTGTTCTCTTTGTTCAATACCAACACTAATTTACATCACAAAGCAATTAGTAATACACAATGGGCCTAGTGGTGGTGGTTAAAAAAACCTCCCAAAAAAAGTTTATTCTATTCAAAACCATATAATAAAACATTCTCGTACTTTCCATTGTACTATTTCAAAAACTCTTTTGAGTATAATAGTATCTTTTTAATAATAGAAGTTTTTAAATCCACAAAAATCAGTTGTGGTATAATAAAATGTAATGCATAATAAAATATCTTTTTTTATCAAAAAAGTAAGAATTTTTTAATTTTTAAGCAAAGATTGTAAACAGTAACTTTTAAAATATTATGCGTGTGTGATATAAGTTAATGTATTTTAACTATATAATAGTTTACCTTAACAAAAAAAAAATTTAAGTCAAGATAATTATTTATAATATATACAAAAACTGGTCGAGGTAACAACGAGGTAAGTTTTAAACATTTAATACATTTTTTTTACAATAATGTCGTATATCGTATGATCAAAATAACTTTGTCCACCATAAGTCTAATATTCGCCCCACTGTGCATTGTGGTGAAATTATGTAATAAAATGTTATCACTGATAACAAATAATAATAATTAATGTTTTATTATACTTACCTATTAGAATAAATAACTTAATTAATAACTTAAAACGTGATAACTTATCACAATTAAAAAAAAATTAAGAACAAATATCTATCACAGTCAAATTGATAATTTTTCTTTTATAGAGAAAAATGGTTTCGGAAGCTTGGAAATACTTTGATAAAGTTGTGGTAAATGATAAGAAATACGGAGATTGCAAAAATGCCATAAAAGAATCGCTTGTCCAGGAAGCAGCACAAACGACCTAATTGGTCACGTCAAAAGTTCCGAGAAAATAGATTTAAAACCATCCAGTTCCAGACCAGTTTTGACTAAGATGTCGTTAAACTATCTTCTTGCAAAGTTGACAGCTCTTGATGGATATTCGATTAGGTTCATAACTCAATCTGAAACACTTAGAATGCTTTTTGAAAATTATGGGCATAGTTTGCCCAAGTCAGCGTTCACAGTTTTAGAAATGCTGAAGCCAAATGTTTAATGATAGCTGGATTGGCTACATTGAAAGCAAAAGGAGAAAAATTTGGACTAACAGGTGACGAATAGTGTAGCAATAGAGGTAGAAGATACTACAATTTAAATGTTCATCACGAACGAACATATTGTTTAGGAATGGTAAGATTGCCAGCACCTTGTTCTGCCGAAACATTAAACATTTTGATAATGCAAAAATTAAAAGAATTCGGTATAGATGATGAAGATGTTGTAGGTAAAACTACGGATGGCTGAAGCTGGATGGTGAAATTGGGTACCATATTTAAGTTTCCACATCAAATCTGCCAGAATCATTCAATTCATTTGAGTGTTTGTGATTTGATATACGCTAAAAAAGATTGTCGCGAAACTGTGAACAAAGAAACTGAATCGTATATTGAAACAGAAACGGAAACTGATGGAGAGACTGAAGGAGAGTTTTTTATTGAATATTTAGAGAATGAGGTTGAATATGAAGAAAATATCGAAAAAAATCTACAGAAACTTCGAATACTAATTAAGTTTTTAAAATATTCATCGTTTCGATATGAAGTTCTTAAAATAATAATACACAAAATTTACGGATCTTTGCATGACAAAGGACTGTTGCTCGACAACCGCACTAGATGGAACAGTGTTTTTCAGATGATTAAAAGATTTTTGGATTGCTTAGAAGCTGTAAAAAAAACACTCGAAGAACTAAACTGCTTATACATGTTAGATGAAATTTTGAACTACGAAACTTTGTGACAAATCTGAAAGATTTGTCACAAAGTTTCGTAGTTCGCTTTCTGATGAAATAATAGATGTTTTCATCTTTTTAAAATATTATTTTAAAAGATCTTCAGAATAAATACTGTTTTAAAATTTTTTTAGTTTTTACTACAGGTACCCCAAGAAGTCTTTATTACAGAGCACCGCGGAAGGGCATTTAACTGAAAGTTCACGCCTTCTTCCTAACCAATGCCGGTTAGAAAGCCATTTATTAGATATAACTTGTTCGTTAAAAGATTATGATAAGAAAAATATCTAAGTACTAAGAAATATATAAACATACAATTTTTAAAATTTTATTATTAATTATAAATCGAAATATATAAAATTAAAAAAAATAAATATAAGAACAATGTTTAATTATCAACTAGATAGTTTAACTTTTTAATTTATAACAAAGTTTTATCGAGACTCAGATTTTTTCTCGACTCCGACGGAGTTTTTTCTCGATTTTGGATCCTTTGCTGCCAATCCCTCCCACTCCTTTTAGGAGAAAAAACTAATGCTCCAGAAATAAAAACTTTGTGCCTGTCAATCTTCTAACGGGAGTTATTTACAAGCCCAAACTCAAGATGTAAACTATTCCATATTCCCACATTCTCTATTTTATTTTTTTACTTTTTTTATTTTAACCGTTTATATAATACTTAAATGTTACGCGTATTAAAATGTATAAAGTTGGCAAGGACAAGAAGAAGACGCGATTCAAATGATACAACATATTTTTATTCAATTTTTTTTTAATTCTTCTCGCTTTCATTAGTTTAATTTTTTGTTTGTTTTTTACACAACAATAAAAAAGTACTTTGTAATAATTTTTGTTTGGTTTTTTTGTTTTTATTTTACTAACGGTATTTAGCAGTTACGGATCCAGGGAAGGGATGGAGGGTATGTATCCCCCCACCCATACCAGAATCTGAAAATCCTGAAACATCTTAGAAATCGAGGACCTTTTTTTTTTAAGAGACGCAAATGTGGTATAAAATACAAGGATATTACGACATCAACGCCCGCCCCCAATAAAAGCTCCAACATCCATCACTGGTATTTAGTAAGAGTATTCTTTTTTGTTGCTTTGAAAATAATAATAATAATAATCTAAGTGATAAGACTACTCGGTGTAGTTAAGGCGATTTATAAATTATTCGAATTCTTTTATTCGGAATAATCATGATTTTGTCATCGTATTATGTCCAAACATAAGCTTTAGATGCTATAATTTTTTTTTTTTTTAATTCAGGCTTTTATAACTTTTAAAGAAACTTTTTTCTATTTTATATAACTTTCAAAACTTTTTTATTACCCCTAATTGTGAATCTAAAGAATACCATTTTTGAGTGTCTAGATTAGTTCTGCTCAACAGCATTAATTAGTTATTATAACAATTTTTGAAAAAGTGCTTTAATCTATTATAGATCTTAACTCTAATCTGTTCTAGCCATGGTCTACTATAGTTACAGGGCTGGGTTTGTTGGTTTTTAGGGCAAAAAAATAGGAGGCCAGTTTTATTTGTTGTAATGATATTTTTAACTAGATTTTAGCTCAAGAATATTTATTTTTAAATGCTAATAATATCAGATATGCTGCAAGAAAGCTCCTAAATCTTAGAGGAGAAGCGATCTTCGTGCGATCTCCTCAGTATTTTTATAATGCTTTAATATTTATTAACAATATAATTATAACATATACTTTAACAACAAGCAAATGATTATTAATGGTGGAAAAAGAAAAGACGAGATAGCTGCTTTTAAATCCAAAAGAACGCATAATGATCAATCTATTTGTTCTTGTTAATTTCATAGTATTTTAAAATTTTATTGTGATTTTATGAATGTTTATATTACTTTAAATAAAAAAAGAATTTTAAACAATTGTTTATTTATTTTATTAATTTCTATTTTTATTATTCCAGCGTTTTCTATGAAAATTCAATGATTTAAATAAAAAAACTGGCCTCCTAATTTTTTGCCGTAAAAACCTACAAACCCAAACGTGTAATTATATTATCCATGGTTCTACCACATTAATTGAATATAATTGCCAAAACACAACGTTTCTACCATAAGTTATAAAACATCAAAATCAGTAACTTTTCTTTTTTGTGATATTTCGGTCTAATTTGTATAGACCATCATTAGACGTAAAATGCCAATTTAAAAACCGTTACAATATAAAATTTTAAAAATCATTAAGAAGCCATTACAAAGACGACGTCAATAAAAATTCTTTTGCTTTTTTATGATTTTTTTAAATAGTGGTCTCCAACTATTTGAAGCAACTTTTACCTCGTTATCTCTGTTAAGCAGTACCGGGTATTGTTTAACCTCCTGAGATGATTGCGCATAGTTGATTTCAACATTTCTATCAGTTTTTACAGAAAATATTAGAATTCCAACAAAGAAAGACCTTATAATTAAGAAAAATTTCAAATAATCGATTAAAATAGATCATATTATTAAACTATGAGATTCATTTCACCTAAAAAACGTTTTTATTTAAAATTTTATTCAAATTTGGACGAGCAATCGTAATTTTAAGATTTTCTTTTAAGTTTTTCTTTAAAAAAAGAAATCTTCGGTCCGGATATTTTCGCTTCAAATATTTCTATTTTATGTCAGAGCAAAGGGGTAGTAGTTTTGTTACAACTCATACGGGACATGTTACTAAACTGTTACAACGTTGTGACGAGGATGGGGAGGGGGTCTAAAACGGTCAAAAGTTGCGTGACGTAATTTATGGACAACCCCAAAATTTATCATTTAAATTTTTTCGTCTTTTCATAATTCAAAGACCTGATCATTTAACGGAAATATGTCGTAGTAAGCAAAGTATCATAAAGACGCTATAATATTTTAAAATCACCGTCATATCTATATATCATATAAATCATACTAAACCGAGTATTACCTATAAATCATACTAAACCGAGTATTATCTTTTTTTGCCCCGGCCATTTCAATATTTATTTATACATTTTGGTATTGTAGCAATATTTAAACGGCAAAACGTATATACAAATTAAAAAAAAAAATTAGAAAATAACAATAACATTAATAATAATAACAATAGCATGCTTTAAAATAAGTTTTAAAAATAAAAAGAACATACAAATCTTCTTTTTGAAACTTTGAATATTTTTACGTTATACGAGCTAAACATGAATATTTTTACGTTATACGAGCTAAACACGAATTCTTTTACATTTTTATATAAGTTTGTATGTTTCACGTACAAAAGATGTTTTTGACAATGTCCCTCAGTTAAGACTTTCTGAAACAAAAACTAACTTTAAGCACTCATTGCGCACAACAGTATCAGAAACAATCTAAAATACACTTTGTGCTCTTCTTATATGGAATAAAATCTCAGCAATAGTAATGACTGTGTAAAAAAAATATGATTGTTTTCAAAACCTTATCAAAAAATATTCGATTTATTTAATACTGCGTTCGTTTAAATTTTTGTTTTTGATATTATTATAAAAGTTTAGTTTTGTAAAAACTTGAATGCTGCACAGAGGTTCTTAATAAATTTCTCTCTAACACATTTTATGAAAGTTTGTTTAATTAACTTTTATACGTTATTGAAGATTTTTGTTCACTCGTTAGGAGATTTACAACCTATAACTAGGGATCTACAGGAGTTCCGGCGGGAATTTGTATCTTTTAGATCAATTTGCTTCTGGCTGAAATTAAAAAAAATTTTTTACTTTTTTTTTATGACATGTGACACAGGCTGTGTTAACAAATCAAAAAATCATTATCCTACAGAGCAATGAAGAACTATAGGTAAACCTAGATAAAAAGTACAAATGTAATTTTATTTGCAGAAATGGTAGTACCGCAATTAGATTTGTATTTTTTACCTAGGTTTTCCTTTAGTTCTTCATTGCCCTGTAGGATAGTGATTTTTTGATTTATTTACACAGCCTGTGTCACATGTCATAAAAAAAAAGTAAAAAAAAATTTTAATTCCAGCCAGAAGCGAATTGATCTAAAAGACACAAATTCCGGTCGGAATTCCTGTACATTCTCAAAAAAAAAAAAATTAAAATATAATTATAAGTTACATAGTTATAAGTTATAACTATTTATTTTTTTATAATTATTATTATTTTTTTTGTGTGTGAAATTTTAACCATTAAAATCTCTATGGATCAGAAATCCTGCTGTCATGCCTGGTAAAATATCGTAAGCTATTTTTAACATTTATAAGAACGGCACTTAATTTTAGGAAATTGTTGCATAATTTTTGTTTACTTTTAGAACATTTCATGAGTTTATCTATCCAAGGATTATTAAAAGTTTTTGTTTTAATTTTTTTTTCTTCATATAGAAGAGCTTAATTAAAGATCGCTATAAGTTTAGTTTAAAAAAAATACAAAAAGATCATTTCATTATTAAATTTGAGCGAAATATTTGCGAGGGAAGGGTAAGTATTCAATAGTTATATTTAATAAGCAAATCACTGGGGAGTTATAAAAAAAGTTTCTTTTATGTCAGTTGAACTTTTCTTTATACCCATGGATCTAAAGAATTTCTCAATACAAAGTTTTGATATTTTGTAATTTTATTGAAATAACTTGGAATCTTTATAATATAATTTGGTTAACAGAAACCCGACGTGGTTTCGATGACGTAAACTCTCTTAACAATTTCAAACTGGTGGGTTTCAATATAATTTCATTAGAACGAAAAACAAATACGTATTTGGTGTACTGAATCATTGTATGTACTGAAAGTCAAAAAATTTTCTTTATATTTAAAAAGTCTCCACTTTGTCAAGCCACCACACGAGAGCGCAACAAGCGAAAAAACAAAATTATTTTAGACCACGTAACTGTAGCTTTATCTATCATGTGTATAAACAGTAAGTCATATACACATATTTTTTCTAGCTGTTGTATGTGTATATGTATGTTTTTAAATATATATACATATATATATATATATATATATATATATATATATATATATATATATATATATATATATATATATATATATATATATACATATATATATATATATATATATATATATATATATATATATATATATATATATATATATATATATATATATATATAATATATATATATACATATATATATATATATATGTATATATATACATATATATATACATATATATATATATATATATATATATATATATATATATATATATATATATATATATATATATATATATATATATATAAATGGAAAACCCATAGTTTTTATAAATATGCAAAAATTAGCAATTGTGCAATATGTTGTGACGTCAGTCATGTTTAGTGCCTCTGGTCAAATCGTCTCTGGTTATGTGTATAAAGCTGACCATTTATGGATAACAAAAAACGAAAGTTGATCACTTAATCTACATTACAATCCAAATCAGAACGGTTTGATTTTATTCGTTTTCTTGACTTGTTTTTTATTGCTTTTTTCATTGCAGGAACTAAAGTACCTATTAGTTATAATTTAAGCAATCTTTTCAGTGAAAAGTTATTTGAATTAACTAAAGAAAATAGCATCTTGATGCTAAGAAAACAGTATCTTGTTATATAACTGGTCACTCTACCCATTTATTGCAACCTCTTGATGTTGGATTTTATAGACCTTTTATAAAATGTTGGAAGATAATACTTGATCAATCGTAAACCTCTTGTTCAAAAAAAGCACAGAAAATTACAAAAATATATTTCCTTTGTTCTAAAGTTAGAAATTATTTAGATCAAAAGGTAATCAATAACTTAGTAGCTTAGTGGTTTTGAAAAATATATGGATTTACCTATTAGATGTAAGTATTATCTTCAATCGTTTGCCAGATGGTGATAAAGACATTAAAACAGTAGTCGCCAAGCAAGAGGAAAAAGGGGAAAAAAAAATACTTTTGACCTTGGAAAAAAGTATTTCTTTTGAGGATTTTTTAACAAAATGTAAAGATGTTCCCCCTACATTGTCTGTAAGTGAAACTGATGTAAGTGTGATTCATTTTATTTTAGTCCTTCTTAAAACAGATCTTAGAACGAAACAAAAAACCGAATGGGTGTTTGTTATGAAATAATGTTAAATTATTTTATCAATAATAAATTTATGTAAAACTACACTGTTGTTTTTATCGAATTTTAAAGCAAAACAATTTGTTTTGAATAGGTTTTGCTTTTACAGAAAACGTATTCAAAGTTCAAATTCAAAGGGGTGGCTTTGAATGACTATTTAAGTTTGAATGGCTATTTAAGTTAATATTAAACAAAATCCTTTTACTTAAATAATATTTTGAATTTGAATTATGTAAAAGTCAACCTCAGCCCCTATATTCAATTTGTTAAATTATAAATAGCCAATAGTGAAGGAGGAGCAAGTAAAAACATCTCAAAAACGTTCAAAGTTACGGTTCAAGGTTACGTACGTTCAAAGTTACGGCTTACGGTACATATAAAAATACTTCTCAAAAAAGCTAAAATCTTGAGTAAACAACTTAACGTAAAAACGATATTAAAAAATATTGTCAGTAATTAATGACATAATGGAAGAAAATAAAAGTGAGACTAAGTATTACCTTAAAGAATTATTATTAATAATAGTTATTATTTTAAATAATTGTTAATATCATTAATATTGCTAATAATTTTTTAAAGGTAATATGAGTCTTTTTTAATTTATTTCCACTATACTTTTAATTACTGACAGTACTTTTTAATATCATTTTTACATTTAGTAATTTGTTTACTAAACTTTTTAGAAGTATTTAATAATATTTAATAAAAGTACTAAAATATTTTTCATTTTGTGCTATATAATATCTTACATTATTTGTTATTAAACTCATCTGATATTTTATCAGGAAAAAGTATATCAAAACTATTGATATGAATTTAACAGTAAATATCACAATAAAAAAAGCGTAACCATGGGCGGGACAACAGATCTGGCGGATCCGGCAAACGCCGATTTTTCCCTGCTGTTTATTAGGTTTTTTATTTCTTTATATATTTTGTTTGATTTTAATTTAACATTTTTATAGTTGTATTGTTTAAATGTAAATCATAAAGCGCAAATAATTTTAAAAATATATTAAGTACTAAAAATATTAAAGAGTCATTTTTTAGAATTATATCTATATAATAGCTTATATACCCTAGCTCTAAAAATGAAGTATTACCATCCGAATTCCACCCGCCAAAGTCTTTTAAGTTCGACGAGCGTGAACTTGGCTTTAGTGAACTTTCGTTTTAAATTCATTAACAAAGATGTGAGTGAAATGCTAAGCTCTGAGTACCAGAAAGACAAGAAGATAAACGGAAAGATGTTCTTTAACATTTTACAAAGTATTCGCTTTCTCGTCAAAGTATAGCACTTTGTGGTCATTACAATGATGAAGACAGTAACTTTCTTAAGCTATTGAAATTGCGGTGCAACGACTGTCTAGGATTGAGCGAGCGGGAAGAAAAGAAAAAGAATAAGTATACTTCAGGCAAGATTCAAAATGAATGCATAAAAAGAATGTCATATTCTTATATATTCATATTCTCAGAGAAATCAGTAGGAATGTATCCC
The DNA here is from genome assembly GCF_038396675.1 of Hydra vulgaris. Taxonomy (NCBI): domain Eukaryota; kingdom Metazoa; phylum Cnidaria; class Hydrozoa; order Anthoathecata; family Hydridae; genus Hydra; species Hydra vulgaris. The sequence goes on along the minus strand of NC_088931.1, from coordinate 28,022,318 downwards.
TTAATCGAAATTATATAACATATGTATAGACATTTCAAACCGTGAGTAATTTGCGCTGTGCATCAGGTGGGTGGATCTTGTTGGCTAAGAGAACCTCATTGACTCTACAATGTAGACAAGATAGATTCAAATACTTTGGTTTCCGCTGTCGATGATGTCCTCACAAGCATGTCCCTTAAACTAAATAATTATAGAGGGCAATGCTATGATGGCAATGCTAATATGGTTGGAAAAATTAATGACGTCGCAACACAGGTACTCCGTGGTGAATCTTGTGCGGTAGTAACCCGTTGTTACGGCCACGCTTTAAGTCTTGCAGTTAGAGATTCCATCAAAAAGTCTAAAATATGTCAAGATGTTTTAGACTCAGCATATTTTTTTAAAATTAAATTTTAAATAAAGTTTCAAAATCAATCCGGAATAGTTCTAAACGCAATGATGCTTTGGATCGAATTAAAGTTGAATTGAAATTAAATAAATCCTTCAACATTCGTTTATTCTGTCCGACAAGATCGGTTGTTAAAGGCAAACCATTTTCAAGCATCATCAACCATCAGTCTCTAAACATATCATAAAAAGATTGTTTAAGCCGCACTTTAGATCCTATAACCAAGAATAGAATAGTTGGTGTTAAAACACAGATGTCGAAATTCAAGGTGTTTTTTGGGCTCCAACTTAGTAAATTAAGTAAGGTTTTAAAGATGGCTGATAATTTTTACAAAACGCTCCAAAATAAGTCTCTTTCAGTTGCTGAAGCTCAGAAGATTGCTGAGCTTACAGTAAATACAATGAGCAGACAGTGAAATCAATGCTCAATGACGAATCATATTTGTCATTTTTGATGTTACCACCTCCTTAGCTAAGCAGTTGAATGATGATAATCTTAAATTACCTCGAAAGCAAAAAATGCTTCAACAATATGAGATTGGAGAAGGCGAAGCATTTCGCAGAGTTGATGTTAAACAAAAATCTTGCTGTTTGTGGTATCAGAGATCGTTTCGATCAGCCAGGGTACGTGGTCCACAAAAATCTTGAATGTCATCTTCGAAAAGCTGCAAATGGACATACCTATAAAGAACATCTGAATGAGGTATGTGCCTGTATAATAATATTTCAAACTTATTATTATTTGTGACATTAATCAATCAATATATCTTTAATTGTATGATCAATCGTTATCTATATAGTACATTTATTTATGATGCTTTAGATCACACTTTCTAGGGCCATGATTTGAACAAGGATCAACTAGACGCTCAACTTGTAACCTTTCATTCGGTCTTGGTCAATAATGATACAACATTTCTTGATAATTGTTTGAATTACATTAGAAGCCTATTGGAAGCATAACTGTCCTTTTTTAGCGAAGTATGCACTATTGTGCAATTAATTCTTGTGATGCTGGCTACAAACGCATTGAGTAAACACAGTTTTTTATCAATGCAACAGATTTTCTATGAAATTTTTGTCTTTTTCTTAGCAGGGGAAGATCGAGTAACTTATAAATATGATCAAATAAAACAAACTTTTAACACTGAAAATTTATTTCGCTTCTCTACAATTTAGAGAATTTAGAATGGGGCCTGCAATACATTGTTTTCCAGGCTATTTTTAAAAACTCTAATAAACTGGGTATTATTATTATTTACTTCTTTATTATCATGCCTATTAAGAGTCTATGAAATCTCTTATAACAATTTTGAATAGTTAAAAACATGTAATCATGGAAAAATTATCTTATTTAAGTCTTATTTAATTCGACTAAACTAAAGCAGTAAGTTCAAAAAATTTAATAAAAAAAAAAAAAAACTTTTTTTTTTAAAAATACATAATTAATCACACAATTCACAATGAATCGCACGATTATTGTAATATAATTATGTTTTCATTATACTTAAGGTTTCAGACCGAGAGATTATAATGTCAGCTGTCAATAACTCGCTGTTACTTAAGAATCATGATATGTCGCTGTCAACAAATTCTTTCCGAAAGAGTTTAAAAAAGAACTCAATAAAAATTATAAATATGACATAAACTTGGTTTGTTAAAAATGCAGCTATAAATACAAAAACGGAATGTGACTTTTTAAGCATCATCTTTCTTTGAACCCCGGTTCACCGGCTTTCTTCTGTCAATTAATTGACGGGTGTGGTTTTTTACTGTTATGTCTGTTTTTTCATGTTATGTCTTAATTTCTTTATGAAAACATACATTAATCAGATTCCCAAAGAAAAAAAGTCCTCATTCTGAACAAGTTTTCAGAATTAATTTTAAAATGTACTTAACTGAAAAATTTTATATCAGCGCCCCTAAACAAGATGGGGCCTTGCCTATCCAAGGCTCTGTTGAAATTACATATTTTAGGCTTACTTTAAGCTTTAATTTTCTGTAAAAATAAACATTTTTCTACTTTGTTTTTTATCACAATTTTTCGTTATGGGGTACGGATTTTCCACATTTTCTATACATTCCTTTTTTTGTGCGTTTATTTTAGCGATTTTAATTTTAATGACCTATTTTAAAAAATGATTTATTTATATGTAAAAAAAAAAAATATCATTTTATGATTTTTTTTGTCTCCGCGTCAGCAATTTTAATTCGATGGCTTTTTGTTTTTAAAAGCATAAAATATTGATACACAAACGTGCAAGGTTTAATAAAATGATAAATTTAATAAAAACTTAAAGCTTAAACTGGGTTAACTCCTGAGCACTTGAGAACCCTTTATTGCCCGCGCTCCAATCATGTTAAATATGCTCTTGAAATTCTTGAACTAAAGTATACGTAGATTGTAGATTTATGAACTTAAATTACACAGCTTCTGATTAAAGGTTTTAATTAAAAATAGCAAATAACTTCCGGTGTTTTACGATTTTAAACTGACAGTTTTAAGCAAGAACCTTTGTTAGGTACCAAACGTATTCTCTTTTTTTTTTTTTTTTTGGTTATATATATATATAGATATATATATTTTTTTCTTTCCGATTGATATGGTCTAAAATGCAAACGCATTTTTTTTTTTTTTATTAAACCAAAAAAAGTTCGCAATCGCATGTTTTTAATAAACATCAAAAATTATGTAGGATCAGTTGTATATATTATTTGTTTTCTTATCAGTTTACAATGTGAGTTTATATAAGGATTCACATTTTTTTTAAATATTTTTTAACTGTGAGTAAAATGTTGAATTTAGAATTTTTACACATTTTTGATACTAAATAGTCTAACTTGAAAAAAAATCAAAGTAAGTAACTTTTCTACTATTAAAACTATTTTTTACTACTTTTCTATTTCAGTCTTTTTATAAACGGCTATTGTAGGAAACAATCAAGAACTTTTTTATGTACGCCGGCAAAGTGTTATGTCTACGTGCAGCTGTTAAATGTTACAATAAATAACGTTTTAATGTACACCATTGCAGAAGCTAGAGTAGACCATAATTTATTTTTTACTTACTAGGCCAAAATTACAATGTATTCCGAGTACATGTTCAATAACATAACGTAACAAGCGTCTGCGGCCATAAACGCAAAAATACGTTTTTTATTGGAAATATATTGCGAAAAAAATACCTACTAGGTTACCATTAATTAGATCTGAATTTTAAAAACTGGCGCTAAAAAAATGTTTGTTTTTTTACTATTATTGTAAAAGGGATGTTAAAGATATTTTTAACATCGTTGTTAAAATAATAAAAAGCTAAAAAAAAACTGTAAAAGAACTTCAAATTTACTGATGCAAATGTTATTAATTAAATTTCTTTTTTTTTCATATGTGATATAATTTTCTCATACAATAATAACTTCATCACAATTCATGGTATATTGCATTCTCACAGTATACCAAATTACAATGTATACAATATATATGCGTGTGTGTGTATGGTTGCGTGTATTTAATAAATAAAATAAAACTAAATATATATATATATATATATATATATATATATATATATATATATATATATATATATATATATATATATATATATATATATATATATATATATATATATATATATATATATATATATATATATATGTATATATATATATATAAACTATTACGAGTTACTGGTATGGTAAGATTTTTAATAGATTTAATATTATGAATTATTTACTAAATAAGTTTACGATAAAGATAGGTTATGTGGAAAAGACGATAACATGGATAGAATAAAGTAAACAATATTAGCCTTATGTACTTAAAGTAAACAATATTTGCCCTATATTTTTCTTATGCTTTGAAAACATTTTTTTAAATTGAGAAGTTGTTGTAAAAAAAAGATTGAAAGAAATTTGAAAGTGTTGTTGTTTTTTTTAATTTTTTTTTCAAATCTTATCTTTCTTTTCAAAACTCATCCTTTGCATTTAAACGAAAAGCGACATTTACATTAATAAATAATTTGTTTAGCATTTGAATTTACTTTTATTGTATTATTTGAGTTTATATTTCCTTAAGAAAGTCAACATTAGAGTGCTTGTTTATTTGTTACTATAGAAACACCAACCTCTTTTACGTTTTCTTGCAGGAAATTTCAAAAATACAAGACTCTTAAAATATTTCAAAAACCATGAGAGATGAGCCAGTTGTAATTCGATTAGCAATTTGTGGAGCAAAAAATAGTGGAAAATCAGGTTTGAACCTGATTTATTTGGTTTTTAATTGATATTTTGCTTGCTCTATTTGTTATACGTTAAAACCGTTACTACGGTTTAACTAATTTTATTTACTTTAATTTAAACTTCAAAGATCTTTTAAATGTTTATTACATTCAAGCACTCTCGGTGAGATTTCTAACACGAAGATTTATTGGGGAATATGATTCTAACCAAGGTACAAAAGTTATTCTATCAAAACTATTTTATATTTAAAAAAAAAAAAAACGTTTGCGTCAACATATTATTATTTATAGTAAAAATTACATAGGTTTATTCCATTTGATTTTATTTGTCCTTTTTTTGTGATAATTTATCATGCTATACATTAAAATTTTATTGTGATTTTTTATTAAAATATGCATTAACTTTCTAAACATAGTTTATAGGACAATTATGTATTGTTTTATAAATTCTAAATGTTTGAAATTTTTTTAGATGTTATTTTTGAGAGATCAATTGTATTAGCAGATAAAAAAGTTGAACTGCAAGTAAACGATACTACTGAAAAGGTATCATCTACTTAACAGCAATTAGAATTTTTATAAAACTCAAAAAGCATATCTGTTCATTTTAAAATAATAAAATTTATATTTTAGCCAAAATGAAACTTTGTTATGTGTTAAGCTTCATAATCTCTTTTGAGGTTTGCTGTAACTATGTTGCTGTAACTATGATATAATAAATGTCATGTGTAACCAAATATAAAAAGTGTATTCATACAATATTCTAAAAAAAAGTGAAGATGTGTTTAGTGTTGTTTTGTAGAAATTAAAAAAGCATAATAATTTGTTAAATATAAATATGACATTATGCAAATATTACATCATGCAAATATGACATCATACAAATATGACATCATGCACGTTTGTGTATAAAGCAATGTTTACATACTTTATACATATTCGCAAATTTTTTTAATAATAATTTGCTTTATAAATTATACATATTTGCAAATATCTTCTCAGAATGTTTCCACTTATGCTCTCATAATTTGATGATTATTTATTGATTTACTTATTTATTTATTAAACTGATATTTATACAGGATAAACATTTTCAGTTATACAACCTGTTATCAAAATGTGTCGTGTTAAAAAATAACATTTTTATCTACAAAAATTTAAAAAAGTTATAAAAACTAATAAAATGTACATTAATGCTGCTTCAAAAAAAGTGATTATATAAGTTATATTTAAAAAATGTGAGTTCATGAGTATTTTGGTAACTCGCTAAAATGTTTTTTTTTTCTCTGCAAAGAAAGAAGAGCATTTTGTAATTCCGATTTTTATTTTCGGAATTCTTGACAATAAGCATTGTCTGGTATATTTCTTATATTAAATGGTCTCGAAGTAATTTCGTATGTTGAATGGTTACGAAGTAATTTCTAAATTTGCTTGAAAATTTAATGCATAGTCAAGGTTTTTAAAATCAAAAACTGTTTGAACCACTTTCGTAATCTAGATCATTACAAACAAAATCTTCAAAAAAGACTTCAGCACGTTCTGAATATATAAAATTAAAAAATGTTAACAACATTAAAAAAATGCTCAAAACACTTTTAAAACCTTGATAAGAACGTTAAATGTAATGTTTTATTTAGAATATTTCGAGTCAGATAGGAGATACCGTGTTTGGTAGGAGATGCTGGGTTAAATAACCTTTATTGAAAAAATTATTGGTTTATATTAATATAATGCTTATAAAATCATATTAATGAAACTCTGCATAAAAGATTGCTTCAATAAGCTAATTTCCTGGTTTCAAAACATAAAAGTTTTATTATAAAAGATTATAATTAAAGGCTTATTTTTTCGCATAACAATTTTTTAGTATATATTCATTTGAAGATATATATTTATTCATTTATTAATTGTATATTTGAAAAGCAATGATAATGATAACAATGAATTTATTTTCAGGTAGAAAAATTTAAACAGCTTCTTAGTCACTACAAAATAAATTCATTATTATGGTAATCGAGATTTAATAACTATAAGCAACCCTGGGTATAAACCTGTACATGCGTTATGCAACGGATATAAAATTCAACTTAAAACTGTTAGATATAAAACTTCCTAAAACTTTTATTTATAAACAATTGTTATATTATTTGAAAAAGCCAAATGGTAATTGAAGTATTTTTTCTTAGAATTACTTTTGATATTATTTTTAAAAAACCTAATAATGAACATATTTATGAGACTGACCAATGACCTGTTTACTGAAAATGACCATAGAACTATTTATAAGACTGACCAATGACCTGTTTACTGAGAATGACCATGGACTAATTTATGAGACTGACCATGGATCTGTTTTTGAGATTGTACGTATTACAGTGAGGGGCCTCCAGTAATAATTGTTTTTTTTAGTTAAAGAATTGTTTTCATATAATGAAAGCTAAAAATGTTTTAACTTTCATGAAATGAAAATAAAACTCTTTTAAAAAATGCAAAACATCAAATAAATTGAAATTAATTTAATAATGTCCTAAAATATAATGTAAAAAAATTGTAAACAATAACTGTAACGACAAAAAAAAACTTATTAAAAAAAACTGTTCATAACACAAAGTAAAAACTTTTAAAAATATAAAAAACAAAAATCTTTTTAGTTTAAGATACCGTAGAGAAAACATAAAGATGAAATACAGATGAAATAAAAATGAAAAGATAAAATTTTGTAACAAAAACAGTAGTGATGTACTAAGATTGAAAAAAATTTTAATGTTTAACTAGATTAGGATGATTTTAAATTCATATAAATAATATTTTGAAATATTTTACAAAAACAAAAGCTTTTTTGCATAAACTTTGTCTGCCTACCATTTTATTTGAAACATATGTTGTAAACAAGATGTTGAAAAATAGGCAATCAGCAATATCTGTCATAAATCAGAACAAATATTTACTATTTAAACTCTAACTATAAGCTGCTTAAAGTTTCACTCCACTATCAAACAAATATGAAAAATTTAGACAATTAAATCCAAATTACTTCCAAAATGGCTTCCAAATTAGGATTTAATAAAATGATAAAAAAGATTAAAAGATGCTTTATATAAATTTATAAAAACTTTATGTAAATTTATAAAAAAACTTATCAAAAACTGTGATTTAAAATGTTTCTCCAAATCTTTGACAAAAATTCGAAATACCTTTTTTAATCAAGTTAAAAAATATTTGTCTTAAATCTCACACTGATGAGAATTTTGAAAGAATAGGCGGAAAATGGCTGCAGCACAGCAACAGTGTGACGTAGTATAACAGATCGGCCAGGAAAGGATATGAATACGACTATTATGCAATTTAATTTACCTTTTTTATTAGCCAAATATTTTTATTACCAAAACAAAAAACTATTTTGGCAGAATTGCAAATATTTAGTAAAAAATTAGGAGTATTTATAGCGGAATTACAAATATTGATTAGAAATATAAAGTATTTTATTTTACAGGAATTAAAAATATTTATGCAGAAATTATAAATGTTTCACAGGAATTTAAAATATTTACACAGACACTGTATCAAGAATTGTGTTTAATATCTTTCTAAAAAATTTTGATTATAATTTACGATAGGAACTAGGGAAACCTTATTAAAACTCAATATAATAAGCCGTATGTATTAAATTCAGGTCGCATGGTAACATAACTACAATCGACTTGAAAGTTTAATAGAAAAGTATTTTTTTTAATTTTTATTTTTAAGAATAGACTAAAGTAGAATCAAAAATAGTTTTACAACCATTTCAACATTTTGTAACATATCCAATAAATTACTGCAACCCGAAAATTAGGATTTGGTGGCAATTGTTTTGTTTATTAAAAAAAATCGATTTTATATAATGGAATTTAGACAAAAACTTTGTGATGTTTTATACTAAATGTTTAAGCATTAAAACTAAGAATGAAATTTATAAAATTATAAATTTAAAATTAAAATTAAATGTCTCATTATTTTATACATTTACATATATATATACATTATACATACATATATATGAACGTTTTACCCATGCAAAACCTCTTTAGTAAGTTTTGCCTTGCTTTTCGCGGACCATTTTTATGGAACAAAATAGTTTTAAAAAATTTTTCTCAAGTTTTTATTGAACAATGTAACTACAACTCATTTAAACGAAAACTTAAAGAATTAATTTTTACAGTTGATGATTTGGTAATATACTTTTAATATATATATATATTTTTGTATATCTCCTTTTTACCTTTAAAAATTTATATATAAACTAATATATATATATACTAAGACAAAATTTATATATATACTAAAATTTTAAAAATTTATATATATACTAAGACTTTTATGCATTTTATTTTGGATATATAGTATATACATCAGATTTAAATAATCCAACGGACTTTTCCGTAAAGAAAAAATTTGTAATTACCTTGTTCATCTTTTATCAATATTACGAGAAATTATCACGTTTATGTTAGCGGTTCTCGACGACAAGACCTAACGGTCTTCTACGAGTCCCCGCGAGCTTGTATTTTTTATCGATCTAATTTTGTAAATTTTTTATTGTCATTTGCTTTTTTATTCTTATCTTGTAATCATGTAAACTTTATATTTTATAACGACATGTTGCTTAAAATGTAATAAAGAACAAAATAAATAAATAAAATAAAAAAATACCCAACTTTAAAATTAATTGAATAAATCATTGAAAATTAGGAGGTTCAAGTTTCAAGGCTTGGTCTTGTCACATATGCAACATTGGTATATATATATATATATATATATATATATATATATATATATATATATATATATATATATATATATATATATATATATATATATATATATATATATATATATATATATATATATATATATACAATGTTACATATGTGACAAGACCAAGCCTTGAAACTTGTTTATCTTTTGATATTATCTAGTATCCTTTATATATATATATATATATATATATATATATATATATATATATATATATATATATATATATATATATATATATATATATATATATATATATATATATATAATATATAAGGCTGGAACTTCCTAATAAAATGCACTTTCGCAACAAGACCATTAAATTTTCTTAGAGAAGCTTAAAAATCATTAGAAAAAAATTTCAAATTCCATTAAAAAACTTTTTGGCATTTAAAAGAAACGATCTTGTAAGGTTAAGAAGCATCTTGTTCGGCATAGGCTTAGAGCATGATGCGAGTTGTTGAGCATAGAGTAGAATGCAATACAAAAAAATGCTTATCTGAACAGAAGGTTGATTGATTTTAAGTTTATAATAGCATTGTACACTACAACATTTTTTTTAGTTTTTAGTTATCAAGACCAGATTTTTCTACACTAATTTCAAATTTTTGATAATTATATTTCAAGATTAGAGAGTACCAATGATATTCACTCATTTAAATTGATTTAATTAAAAATATAGAAAATATAACGCAAATGATGAAATATAGAAATAGATTAAAATTAAACACCATAGACAACACATACAGTTTGCATAGCTATATTTAAAATGAATTTTTTTTAATTAGAAAATTTAGTAGTTATTTTTATATCATTAAAAGAACTCTTTAAAATATACCTGATGTAAAAGAAAACTCTAGAAATTTTTGTTAAAAGGATACTAGATGATATCAAAAGATAAACAAAAAAGTTAGTAAAAAGTTTTTTAAATGTTAAAGTGTTCTTCAACCAAATGTCAAAAATGCTTTGATTTTTTTCTCACTCTTTTATTTTTATTTACTTCATGTTAATTGCAAAGTAGCATATTACTTTATTTAAAAAATAAATTATTTTGTTAATGAAAAATAAGACGGGGTTTTATAAATACACATTTTACATAAAATATAAATACTTCTTTTCAATATATTTTTAGTTTTTATTAAGCATATAACAACGTGTAACAAAACTATTTTTTAATAAAAAAAACTCACTAGATTTTTGAGGTTTCACTAGATTCTAGAATTTTTACTAGATTCTGATAACTTCTGCGTTGACAAATTTTAAAAACATTTAGATTCTTAAAAAAACAATTATCTTTCTAGCACAGTCCATTGTTTTCAGTCTTATCTTGTCCATCTTGTAACATAAAGTTAATCAAGAATAGTTAAAATTTCTTTAAGTGCAAATCCACTTTGCTTTTTAAACTTCGATTTTAAATTTTGAATTTTTTGCGAGAAAGTTTGTTTCTATATTTTTCATGAAATACTTTCATGTTTTTTTAAATATTTTACTTGGTATACAAATAAAAACAAAATTAATATCATTTTTATTATCAAATATAAAGATGAGAGGGCAGAGCAAGGGGAGCCGCGAATAGAGTGAAAGAGAGAGAAAGAGAGAGAGAGAGTAAGAGAGAGATTATATAAAATATTTATAGTTTTTTTATTTTATTTATAGGAATGGATAAAAAATCCTCAAAAGCTTATAAATTGGGCAACAGTAATTGTCGTTGTGTATTCAATAACAGATTATGGAAGCTTTTTAGTGGCACGTAATATATTAAATGCATTGCATAACATAAAACCACTTTGCTCCGAACTAACTTTGCTTGTAGGAAACAAAAAAGACTTGCAGCACTTTAGAACTGTCAAGAAGAGCGAAGCAAAAAGTTTAGCAATGACCTTTGGTATTAAGTTTATTGAATGTTCTGCAGCCGAAGATTTTGATGAAATTCATGGTTCTTTTACACGACTCTTTTTCTCGCATTTGTTACTTTTAAAAAATAGTTCGGATGAATTGGAAGAAGAAACTCATCCGGGAAGAAGAAAATCATTTCTTTCAACCCTAATGCCAAAGCCTAATTTTGATCAAAATATAACAAATAACTTGGAACAAAATATAAAAGGTTTGAACAGCGCAAAACAACCGGAAGTTAAAAATGCAAGTAATAAATTATCATTGAGAAGAAAGATTTCTGGAATAGGTTCTCGTTTAGTCGGGACGCAAGTTACAAAGTAGTTGTTTGTATTTTTCTGTTTAAAAATTTGAAATAAAGTACGCATTTAACTATATTTATAAAAATAAAAGTATGGAAGGTTGTAAATATGTCAAACAATATCTGCCAAAGATTACGTGTTTCATAAAACTTGTAAAATATTTAGTATCTTAGTTACGAGTATTTATAATATGTTAATAAATCGTTTTTTCTAAATGTTTTATCTGTGATTTAGTCTGTTTTTATATTTTATATGCATAAAATTTATAAAGTTTTAGTTAAAAAAGAACAGAAAAGAACTTAGTTAAAAAAGAACATTTATATTGTTTGGGTAATTACCCAAATTAAACAAACAATATTAATTTTTTTTTAGAACATACTTCAGCGTACACTCTACGTACACTTCATGGAACACAAGTTTATTTAGCTCTAAACTATTTTCTGTTCCGTAGATTTTGTATTTCTATTTCACAAAAATGTTTAGCTCTACATTTTTATTGATTCGCATCTGTTTTCATTATAACGGAAACCACTAACTGCTCCATTATAATGGAAACCGTTAAATGGTCCATTATAATGAAAACCGCTAAAACTGTAATGGAAAAGTTAGTCCGAAGCGAGGAAAAAGACTTTTTTTTTCTTTCTTTTTCTTTTTCTTTTTTTCGTTTGCTTGTTAGTTTTTTTATTTATCTAATTTCTTTATGGTATTATCTTTTAATTGCGACATTCTTATTTTCATGTAAACATTTTTGTAAACATCTACCTTATTTCTTAGTTTATACTTTATACTCTTGGAAAAAATTTTGTAAAAAATATAAATTGTAACACGGTGCTCGGTGATAAGACAAAAATAATGCCTTCTTCTTGCGCTTGCCATTAATTTTTTATGAAGTTATAAATATATGAAGGTTGTATTATTTATTCAACCGCAAAAAATAGTGTTCAAAAAAAAATTATTTCAAGATGACATCAATCAATAAATAGTATTATAAATAAATCTAAAAACATAATTGAAAATGTGATTTGTGATCATGATTATTATTATTATTTAAACTTTAAATAGCCGACGACGCTGGACCAGGGTACCAGGGGGTTTATGCCGCCCCCTTCCCTCCCCCTCCTCCCCCACTTTTTGTAAGGATCTTTTTTTTTGTGTAGAAATTTCAAGATATAAAATCTTTTTTAGGAATATGATGGTTGTGCTCTCCCAACTTTAAAAACTTTTCGTCGGCCCTTTTTATTTTCAAATAATTGTAAAGTAAATTAAAATAACTGCATAGTTTTTTAATTTTTAATTGATTTTATCTATTTTAAAAGAAATCTTTAATAGCAAAATAAATCAAAACATAAGGGTGTAGCGTTTTGATTTAGTTTTAAACTGTTTAAAATAACAAACCTAGTATCCATGAAAAAAAGTTTTAAGAAAATGTTTTATTACTTTTTTCAAATATTTATATCTCACAAAAAACTCTTTAAAAAGCTTATCTACATTCAATTTTAATTTGCTTTCTTTTTTTCTCAATAGCGAAACCTATAAAAAATAGATGGAATTTCCTTTTTAAATATATCTGTGTTTATTGGTATGCATTTATTATGAAAAAGTTTACATTTATTTAAAATCTTTGCATTGATTCTTTTAAGATATAATGTGAAGCTTGCCACAACATTTCAAATATTTATTTATTTCCTTCGGCTGTTGTTTCTTAAACAAATTGTAATGTAGGCAAAGTTTAAGATTATTAGGCGCATTGTAATTATTTAATAATTTTATGTTTTGCACGAGATTATATGGAATACTTTTAATATTTAAACATACATGAAGGGTAGATTAGGGTATTATGAGCATCTTAAGCGAAAACTGGAATATTTTCAAAAATAATTATGCTTGATCCAAAATTTTTGTGAATAAACAATTTTTAAGGATCACTACTCATGATTCACTTAGATGTTAGGGCACCTGAAATTTTTTCTTAAAAACACAGAGTTTTTAAAGAATTAGCAAAAGTGCTTGTATTACCCAGACCACTTGGGAATATGAGCGCTTTAAATTAGCTCAAAAAAATAACATTAAGTAAAAAAACAATTCAAACCTGACAATTACAACTAATTTGTGGAATATAATGGTTCGTTATTAAAAGAACTTATCATTAAAAGATCAAATCTTAAGCCACTTTTTACTGAAACAATACTACTACGTTTTACGCATAAAAAAAAAATTAGTTCGTTATTTTTGCAATTTTTATTACTCAAACCATTATACAATAAAATTAAAATTTTTTTGTATTTAAATTACAGAAAGATATTTAGCATTGTTAAAATATTGAAAATTTTTACTAAATTTTGTTATTCAAAAATGAATTAAAACTACTGCAATTTTAGGACTCAAAACTAGGTAAATTCAATGAAAAACGCTAGGTAATTTGAGCTTGCTCATTTTACACAAAAATGGTATCTTTAAATAAAGTCAAAACTAAATATTTCTAGGAACTTTTTTCCAAATAAAAATGGAACGGATTTCTAGCTAATATATTTTTCTTTATGAAAACCCAACAAACGTGCCATAGCGGGTTTTCCGTGAAACTATATAAGCATTTTGAGCGAACCGCTGTAATTTTGCTTATCGGTTACTTAATGGAGTTTAGATTAGTGGCTGCCGCCAAAAGTGGCTAGCCGATAGTTAGCCATTATTAAAATATCAGAAAATTATTGGCTTGCCATTTATAGCGGCTGCCACAAATGGTCCATTAAGAAACCGATGAGCAAAACTCTAATGAACCGCTATAAAATGCCTATATAGGTCCACTGCAAATACACTAAAACAATATTTGCTAAGAAACTAAGTTTTATTATTTTAGCATCAAAATTTTGCGCCAAAAGTTTATTCATGCGCGATGATAATTTTTTAATACCGCAAATAATTTAATAGCGTTTTAATTAGATGAGAGCCGCTATTTACTACCTTTTTTTTTATAGGTACCCCTTACGATCTTATCACAGAGCACCGCAGAAGAACATTTAATAGAAAGTTCACGCCTCCTTCCCAACCGATGTTGCTGAACTTGGCGAGAGGTGGGGTTTAGACAAGGGATTATACGTTTCCGAAGCAAATGCGCTACCATTGCTCCACGACTGCTCGAAGTAAATTTACGCTAGTTATACTGATTCCTGCTCAAGTTTTTTGAAAAAGTACAAAGCAACTTTAACTTCACTGCTTGCATATTTGAAATCTTTTAGTATGCTCACATTACTATAATCTACTCTCATGCGTTTTTGTTCTAAAGATTTTTTTTTTTTTAACTTTAATATAGAAAAGATACCAAACAGATTATTTCCGATCCAGTGATCTGTAATCAATCCAGTGAGCTGAAAATGGCTTAGATTTTAAAAGAGTTAAAATTAGTATTCAGAAAAATAAATGAAAAAGCATTGAATCTTTATATCGTTTAAAAACAGACGTTTTTAAATTATGTTTGATCACCGTAATAGAGTTTGCCAGGCAGGCTAATCGCAAATTTGAATGTAGTACAACCCTGATTGATTGTGCAACTTAAAAAAATATATGTCAATTGCCAAAAAATGTAAAGATACCAATACGAAGTGATAATCAACAAGGAAGAATTCGCCAAAGATGTGGTTATATTTAGACATCTTTAAGAAATTATTTGCATGATGAGCCTTATTTCACTTTGGCTCACAGCACAATCAATGGAAATGATGTTTTTTTACTCAAGAAATGTTAAAAAAACACCTGTCAGGGGTAAAATATAGAATAAAGGTAAAATTTAACCAAAAAATGTTTGTCTAATAGTGTATTTTTAAAATAGGGGTGTTTAAAACGGACTTTGTCCCCTGCAGTCTTGTATTTAACTAAATTTTTTACTTTAAAAGAATGGCCTATGCATAAAACAGGCAACCATAAAACTTAAACCAATATTTATAAGACAACAAGAACCTCGCAACAGACCTTGCCTAGTCAAATCAACTTGCTAGGTCAGTCCGTTTTCAAATTGGAAAAATCAGAAATAACATGAAGAAGAAATTCAATGTAATTAAAGAAATAAAACTAATAAAGGCATAAATATTCTAAACAAAAACATTTTTTGGTTAACTTTTAGTTTAAAAATTAGAGAGTAATGCATATGTTTTGGATGCTTAACATTTTTTTATATTTTTTACAGGTCAACTTTAACGACAAAAACAAATATAAAATTTTTTGCATTTTCGTCATAAAGAAAGATTCGTTCTGACTGTGTTGTTTAGACGGTCAGGCAAAATTAATGGTCTGGTCAGGCATTAGCGGCAAGGTTACTGGATTTCTTTACGTGGTAAAAGGTATAATGAAGCAAGATCAATACAAAGATGTCTTACAAAATTGGTTGATTCTACAGATCATAAAACTATTTCCAATTAGGGAACTCTTCATTTTTATGGAAGATGGAACTTCCTGACACACCGTACGGTCTGTTAAAAATTTTTTGGAATTGGAGAATATATCACTCTAATTGATTGGCCTGGCAATGAGCTAGATATAACCCAATTAAAAACTTGTGGGACCTGAGGAAGAAAGAAGTTGCTGAAAATTTTATATTAATAAGAAACCACAACTTTTAAAAAATATCATTTTTTTGTGGAATTGTAATTCTCGAATACAAAGGCAGTATAATCTTGCAATGATAGCATGCTGCATGCAAAATTTAAGCTCGAATAGTCGTTAAAGGCGGTTCAATAAATTTTTCTATATTATCCTCTTAAAGTGGCTCATATTAAAAATAAACTCAATTTTTTTAAAATATTTGACTTTTTTTTAATATACCATTTGAAGCAAAACTTTTTATTCTTTTAGAAGTGTAAGAATGAAAAGTTGAGTTTTAACCAAAGTTGATTATGAAACAGTGTTTTGAATTTTTTTAAATTTTACTTCCAATTTTGTTGAAATTTGGTTAAAATATAGATTATTTTTAGTTTTTAATAAAATTTTCAGAAGAGGAGTTAGAAAGTAAGAAGTAAGGAAGAGGACTTAGAGAGAGGGTTACCATTTATTGCTTTAGGAATTAATAAAATATATTGCGGCAATTGAAAAGAAAATACTTTTTGTCAAAAAATGAGTATAAAGTTGGGTCGTCAGCAAATTGAGAAATTTTAGATGTATGGTTGTCAGGAAGATCATTAATGTAGATAAAAAACAAAACAGGACTAAGAATAGAACCTTGAGATACCCTATAATTTAAAGGAAATGAAGAAGAGTGTTGGGTATCTAGAATTATTTTAATAAAGCGTTTAGAAAGATTTGATTTGATAATCTCAAAAGCTTCCCCAGATACACCATACAAAGCAAGTTTATGGAAAAGACCAGCATATCAAACTTATTCAAAAGCTTTATATATGTCAAGAGCTGAATGACGAGTGCTCTTGCCTTCTCATCTCCTTCTCATGCACAATAAGATCTTTCTGTTACAGCAGTTATCAAGTGAGCCGTAGAACGAGAGGATTCAAAACCGTATTGATTGTTTAACAATAACTTATTTGACCCAAGATAGGATGTTAAAAATTTTTTGATCAAAGACTCAAAAACCTTGCTAATGATAGAGAAAAGAAAAATTGGACAATAGTTGGAGGGGTCAGAATGTTTTCCAGAGTTTTTAGAAATTGGAACCACAGATGGCAATTTCTAGCAGGCAAGAAATCAATATTCAGTCAAGCAATAATTAAATAATTTAGAGAATTGATGAGAGTTCTGGAGAACACTTTTTTTGTTGTTGTTATTGTTGTTTTTGTTTTGTTGTTACGGTCTTATCACAGAGTACCGTCAAATGCGCCGTGAACCTGTTTAAAAGGAGTAACAAGAAAAGTATGGCCATAATATTTAAGAGTCGAATTAGAAAAAAAATTATTTGAAAATAGTTCAGCCTTGTCCTTGGGAGAGGTAATAAAATTATTCCCATGAATTAAAGATGGAATGTTAGACATACCTTTGTTAATGACGCTGTTAAAGATTTTCCAAAAGTCTCTAGAGCAAAACTTCTGAGATAAAATATGAGATTTAGCAAAATGGGAATGGAGCTTAGCATCAGACAACAACTTTTTACATTAACTCCTGGCAATAATAAATAATCGTTTGTTCTCAAGAGACTTGTTCTTTAAAAAAAATTAAAAAAATGATAACGGTTTGATAGAGCAGCTGCACAAGAAGATGGAAACCATGGAGTGGAATGAGACTTGGAACCAACGATAACGAATAAAAGCTTCCATACCTGCCTGGATCCCGATAGTTAAGTAAGAGGTGCATTTATCAGCGGAGAGACAAAAGATATCAACCCAAGAGATTTATAGACTAAGAGATTTATAGAGATCATTACATGGTCAGAACCACTTAAAGAAGAACAAGGAGAAACTAAACACAAGCTAGGGTCAGAGACAAGATACAAATCAAGGAATGAAGGTAAGTGATTAGGGTTGTCTGGAAAACGAGTCTAAAAGTTAACTATTTGAGTAAGAAGTTTAAAAAATACAGAGATTATGGGCTTTAGAGCCAACAGGTTAAGTGGTGTTTTTAGCCAAACTATTCAGTGATAAGTATTAAAGTCGCCAATAACAAAAATTCTGGCAAAAAAGTAAAGAAAAACGGCATGACCAATTTGATAAAACAATTAAATCTAAAAGAGTGCAGTCTTGAGAACAAAAGGAGAACAATAAAGAATAAAAAGAATGATGATAGAGTAAAGAGGCGCTAAGCGGAAGCACATAACAGAATGGTCAGAGGATTCAAACCTGATTTCACGACAAATAGGTGAATTGATGCGTAATTACACCCCCAGCCAAACATGTGACAATTGGAGTCTTTGCAAATCAAAGGATAGTACCCATCAATGCTAAAATCTGAAGAAGGAACAACCAAATTTAAATTATTCTCATAAAGAGCAAGCAAGCCTGGTGAATTTTGCAAGAGGTCAGATTTGACTGATTGAAAGTTACTACGCATACCTAGAGCCAACAACACCGGGGGGTGGGGAGCACATACCCCCACTTTTTTTAAAGAATCTTTCTTTTTCATTTTTTTAAAGAAAATTATAGATATAAAATTAAAGACTTTTTTTATAAATTGACGATTGTGTATCCAACTTCGAAACTTGTGTTGTCGGCCCTGAGACCATGAATATTTGTGAAAATACATTAAAGCGGTTAGCTGGTGGAAATGGGTTTTATAATTAATATTTTGGGTTTGGCATGATTTAAGTTTAAAGTGAGCTTGACTCATTCATAGATAGACGTATATAGTGATATGATAGACATAGATAGTGTATATATGTATGTATGTATGTATGTATGTATGTATGTATGTATGTATGTATGTATGTATGTATGTATGTATGTATGTATGTATGTATGTATGTATGTATGTATGTATGTATGTATGTATGTATGTATGTATGTATATATGTATGTATATATGTATGTATGTATGTATGTATGTATGTATGTATATATGTATGTATGTATGTATGTATGTATATATGTATGTATATATATATATATATATATATATATATATATATATATATATATATATATATATATATATATATATCGTCAGCCAAGAACCAAATGGCGCTATATCCATTTTTTATGTTTCCGAGAAAATCAAGATTTAAAATTTAATTTGTAAAGGTTTTCTGCCAGAATTGCCGACTAATTTTTCAAATATTTTTAAAAGTTGCATCATTCTTGAGACTAGATTTAGTGGACACATAATCCATTGATTGTTGAATATTTATTAATAATAAACAGAAAAAACACAAAATGTGGACATACAGCCACTTGGTTCTTGGCTGACGATATATATTTATGCTATATATATATATATATATATATATATATATATATATATATATATATATATATATATATATATATATATATATATATATATATATATATATATATAATAGGGTGATCCAAAAATGACCAAAAAATTTTTTTTTTTACTTTTTGTTATTCCTAAGGTCTAAATGTGTTCATTTATGAAAGAAAACATTGTACCAAAAAAGTCAGCCAAATCGGTTAATATTTAGAGGTCGCGCTGGGGCGATCTTTATACCCCTCTAAAATTGGAATTTTCAAAAGTTCAGTAAAATATTGACCTTCGTTTTCTGTGCACATTTCGGTTATTTACCGTTCGATTTTAATAAAAAAAAACGAAAATAAAGGTCTTATTACGCATAATAATTTTTGTTAAACAACATTTCCTTTTTAAATGCATATTAAAGCGGCAAAATTAATTGCAAACTAAGCCGAATTTCATTATATTTTATTATATTGGTTTATTATATGGTTTAGTTCAGTTCGAGACTTTATCGAGAGTGTTGTGATTCCTGAAATAAAATTACAATAGTTGATCTATTTGGCTTGACTAATAATATTAATTACAGTATTTTAAGAAAGTGATATAATTGCGAGTTTCAACTCGCAATTATATCATTAATTGAAACTAATTTTGTTTGGAAATATAGGTGACAACAAAATATATTTTCATTCATACACTGTATTAAAAAAAATTTAAAATGGCTGCAGTCGCAAAGTCAACACGCAGTTCTACAGCAAAATGGTTAATTGGTCAACCAATATCGATGCTTTGCCATCCTAAGCTTCCAACGATTTTGGAAGTATTAAAATGTTTTTTCTTCCACCATGAGGTGAAAGGATTGAGTATACATGAAAGTTCGGTAACAGTTATCAAATCAACTTGTGAAATTTGGGAAAAAGCTAAAATTCCTACAATTCGAAAGGATAATGCAGTTACAAGGCTTGAAAAATTTCATAAAGAATATACGGGTCTATTAAAAGACAGAAATAAGAAATCAGCTGTTGCTAGAAGCAAAGTAACAGACTTTGAGAAGAGAATTATGAAACTTTTTGATATTGCGCCAACCAATGTTTTTGATTTAATAAAAATTGCTGAAGATCGCGATTTCCTCATAGATCAACGAGATGATAGAAACATGGTCTTGGGTTCCATTGATAAAGATGATGCAGAGAAAAAAGAAAATAAAGTTTGCAGAGAGATAAGTTTGGATAAACGTTTGCAAAAAAGAAGCGTTGAGGAAACAACGCTCTGAAGAAGTAGTTGTTCTTGAGAATTCAACTTCGCCTTCAAGTTCTGCTAGTAGCGATCATGATGATATCGTAGTTTTGAAAGCAAAAGATAATGTTGCAGAAAGCTCCGGTCTGAAAAGGAAGAGTTCTATAAAAAAAATTATTACCCCTGAAGTTGTCGCTTCCTTAGATAGAGGAAAAGTAAGCAATCGTGTGGCAATGCGAGCTATAGCAGCTACAATGCAAAGTTTAGGAGCTCCCATTGAAGAGTTCTCTATATCTGTTACTACTTTTCATAGGGCAAGAACTGATTATCGTGAAACTCATTAAAATGAAACGAAAGAAAATTTCAAACCGGATGTACCTCTCGTAGTTCATTGGGATGGAAAAATGATGGCAGACATCGATGGAAATGGAAATGTTGAGCGTTTGTCAGTTTTAGTAACAGGGCGTGGTGTTGAAAAACTTCTGGGAGTGCCAAAACTTCCTGATTCAAAAGGAGAAGCCATTGCTACTGCAGTTGTAGCCTCCCTCCATGAATGGGAAGCTTTGAATCTCATTAATAATCTCTGTGACAAGTCGTTTAATACCACAGCTAGCAATACAGGATCTGAGAAAGGTGCTTGTAATTTACTTGAAGAAAAATTAGGAAAAGAATTATTGAATTTAGCTTGTCGTCATCACATTACTGAAATTGTTGCAGGATCTGTGTTTAAAATTTATTTTCCAACAACGTCCCGACCAGATGTTGCTATTTTCAAACGATTTAAACAACCCTGGAAGAATATCAAGAAAGATGATTTTAGCCCAACTGTGCAAGGTGAAGAAGCTGAAAGATATCTTTCAAACGTCTCGATTGAAAAAAAATCGTCTTTAATTAATTTCTTAAAAAAATGTTTGCAAGACTCACAACCACGAGATGATTATAAAGAACTTCTTGAATTATGTCTAATATATTTATGAGAGCAACCTGCTAGTGGAATAAGATTTAAAGCACCTGGAGCCTCCCATCATGCTCGGTGGATGGCAAAACTTATTTATTCAATTAAAATATGGTTATTTAGAGATCAGCTTAAAATAGTGCAACATGAATTAAACGCAGTTAGAGATATTAGCATGTTTGCTGCGTTAATATATGTTCGACAGTGGTTTACTGCACCACTCAGTGCCGCGGCCCCATTTAATGATTTAGATTTTTTAAAAAATATTAAGGAATATCGTGAAATGAATGAAATTATAGCGACCGCTGCAACCAAGGCAATGAAGCGGCATCTATGGTATTTAAGTGAAGAACTTATATCTTTGGCCTTTTTTAGTGATGATGTAGAGATTGAAGTTAAAAGAAAAATGATAACTGCCCTTCAGCGTCAATGCGTAGACAATAATAGGCCATCAAAGAAATTAGCAGATATTACAAATGTAATGAGTAAATCCCTTGAGGACTTTGTAACGTGTAAATCACTTTCATGTTTTAATTTGTTAAATATTGACATTTCCTTTCTTGAAGAAGATCCTTCAAACTGGAAAAACAATGAGTCGTATGCCGACTCTAAAGAAGTAGTGAAGTCTCTTAAAGTTGTTAATGATTGCGCCGAAAGAGGGGTGAAGTTAGTACAAGACTTTAATGCTGTCTTAACAAAAGATGAAGAGCAGCAAAAGTATGTGCTAAATTTAGTTGCAGAAAACAGGGCTGTCTTACCAGATGCAAAAAAATCAACATTGAGTACTAAACAAACCAGGCGACAATGAGCAGCTGTTGTTGTTTAATGTTGTTTAATAAAAGTTACTATCTGTAATAAGAGCTTTATTTTTGTTTTTCTTTTATTAAAATCGAACGGTAAATAACCGAAATGTGTACAGAAAACGAAGGTCAATATTTTACTGAACTTTTGAAAATTCCAATTTTAGAGAGGTATAAAGATCGCCCCAGCGCGACCTCTAAATATTAACCGATTTGGCTGATTTTTTTTAATACAATGTTTTCTTTCATAAATGAACACATTTAGACCTTAGGAATAACAAAAAGTAAAAAAAAGTTTTTTTGGATCACCCTAATATATATATATATATATATATATATATATATATATATATATATATATATATATATATATATATATATATGTAAACATGATATTGGCCTGGTATAGACTGAGCTTAACTTTGGAAAAACTCAATATCATTTTTTTTAAACATAGTTTTATTATTATTTAGACTTTTTGCTTGTAAAATATATTTTTCTAATTATTCTTGTTGACAAGACCATTTAAAATACTCCAAAAATTTTAATTATACGACATTCTGGCATGTCTGAAGTTTTATTTGCTTTTTCAAAATACTACACTTTTTTCAAAGTATTGCACTTTTTTAAGTAAGTTATTATTTTCATCTGCTCATTCATATGCTCCATCTAAATGATCCCAGCAAACATTCTATAGCGAAATTTCAGTGGACCTTTATTAGCATTTTGAGCGGATCACTGACGTTTTGCTCATCGGTTACTTAGTAAACCATTAGTGGCAGTCGCCAAGAGTGAGTAGCCGATGACTAGCCATTATAAACAAGTTGGAAAGTTATCGGTTTGCAATTTATAGCGGCTGCCACTAATGGTTCACTAAGTAACCGATGAGCAAAGCTTCAGTGGCCCACTAAAACCATGTTTGCTGAGATACTTATTGATGAATTGAATAAGTCTCTTTTTTTATTTCATTAGTTTAAATAAACTTTTTGAGTTATAGCCAGTCCGAAAATTGTTTGATTTGAAGCAAAGCACAAAACATGGCTAGGAAATGCCATTTTTCAGAAAAGACAACCCTAAATATAGTTAGTTTTTGAAACTTTTGTATTATACCAATTAATTACAAAGTTAGCACCTGCTAAGATTTCATCTCTTAATTTGATAACAACTTTCTTACTTCGGATTCCAATCTCTTATGATTATTGTAATTATTCCAATCTCATATATATTATTGCTCTGTTCTTTTAAGAACATTGAGCACGCTATTTTGTAGAATACATTTTAAAAATGTATATATATATATATATATATATATATATATATATATATATATATATATATATATATATATATATATATATATATGTATATTCATATATATTCTATATACAGGGCGGGTTTTGTCACTTGTCAAGGAGGGGGTGAAAAGGTCTTTTAAAAAAAAATAAACGTTCGCATATTTTCATTTATAAGTATTCTTTTTTAATTTTTTTTTACTTTAGTCTAACAATCAGGTTCATATATGTATAATTACGTGTAATAGTCATTTTCATTTGTCAGTATAATAGTCCAAAAAATTGTATAATAGTCAATTTGCAAAATAATATTTCTGAAAAAAAGTTCCAAGGGAGCCACTACTCCTTTGGCCCCCCCTAAAACCCGCCACTGTCTATATATATATATATATATATATATATATATATATATATATATATATATTCTCTCTTAAACAAGGTCTAAAACTCGATCGTCAATGCAGATGGAGTCTATGCTAACAGCCAAGCTTAAGCTTTTGACGAAAATGACGAAACACAGCAAACATTCTATCGCGGAGTTTCAGTGGACCTATATAGGCATTTTGAGCGGACCGCTGTTGTTTCGCTAATCGGTTATTTAGTGGACCATTAGTGGCAGCCGACAAAAAGCGCTAGCCAAGCACTAGTCACTATTAACATATCGGAAAGTTATCGGCTTTCCATTTATAATAATTGCCAATAATGGTCCACCAACTAACCAATGAGCAAAACTCCAATAAACCGATAAAAAATGCCAATATAAGTTCATTGCAAATCCAATAAAACAATGTTGGCTGGGAATTGGTAAACGTCTACAGTAAAAACTTCTTTCTTCAAAAATATCAATAAATAGACTTCAAGTACCGCCTGTTGATATACATTTATTTAAATTTTCATATTTTTGTCATTCTTCAAATACCTTCAATCATCATAAATACCTTCATAAATATTCTAAAAACAAAATTAAACTTAGATTAGTCAAAACACCTATCAAACTGTTTCCTAAACTCACGGTGGACTCAAACACTGGCGTCACGGCAGCTAAAAAAAGTTGAAATGGCTTGGTTATGTTTTGCTGACTGTTCATTTTTAGAGAGAGCTGATCCAGAGTGTTTTCATTTCAAAAAACCATCTTTGTGAACCATCATGCTTTTTTATTGCTAAAAAACTATGAACATCGATATAAGCTACCTTTTAGTTTGCAAAATTTCAATCAGCCACGCATTTTTTTTTCTCGATTATTTTGAATTCGATAAAATTGTTTCACACAAGCTTGTAATTTTTTCGTCACTGAAACAATACACTGATTTAAATAAACTTAGTTCTTCTTGTTTTAACTTTGGAGGATTTTGTATAAGGTACTCAAGTACTTTTGCATAGCCCACAAAGCATTCCATAAACAAAGTCTTGTAAGAATTTGTTTTCAATTTTAGGTAAAAGCCACTTTTGATTCAGGGCCGACGACACGGGTTTCGAAGTGGAGGAGCACAACCGTCAATTTTCAATAAAATTCCTTTATACCTGTAATTTTATTAAAAAAAAAAAAAAAGAAAAAAAAAGGTCATTAGAAAAAAAGTGGAGGGAGGGGGCACGTGCCCCCCCCCCCCCTCAGTAAGAAGACAAAAAAAAGACAATAGTAGTCTTTCACTAGTCTTTTTTAGAAGACAATAGTAGCCCTTTCACTAAGCCGCTTAGTTTACGGTGTAAACTAAGCGGCTTAGTGAAAGATTACTATTGTCTTCTAAAAAAAGTAAAAGTAAAATAGATAAAATAAAGTAAATAGGTAAATATATAAATTAAAAGATTATAAGATAAGTTGTTAATATAAACGAGAAAGAGGAGTGAGTATTGATCCTTAAAGAACACTAATGTGACTGTCATATATTTTGCTTTTCCTTCGTCATATGATATATTGTTTTCTATTTGTTAAGTAACTTTTAAACCAAGCAATGTTTGAGTTTTTTACGTTATAATATTATAGTTTAGCTAGAAGAATGTTATGATCAACTATGTCAAACGCTTTGGAGAAATCTATGAAAACTCATAGTGTATATTTTTTTTATCAAATGTTTTAAGTATGTCATGAATAACGTGGTCAGTGGAATGTCTTGACTTATATCCGATTTGTTTGTTGTAAAGAGTATTATTTTTATTTGAAAAGAATAAAGTCTTTTGTACATAATTCTTTCTGGTATTTTTGAGAAACAAGAAAGAATTGAAATCGATCTATTGTTTACAACGTTTACATTTAAAAATTTGCCACAACTTTTGCAATTTTAATTTTTTCAGGACAAACGTCTTGTTTTAAAAATAGATTAAAAATGTGTCATAGTGGAATAATTATATATTTTATTGATTTTATAAGGACACGACTACTGATATTATCATATCTTAAGCTTATTTTTTAGGTTTTAACAAAAACGCTGCGTCTAACAGTTCTCTTTCCGTAAGTTCATTATTGTCTATTACATTGGTATTATTAGAATTTAAATAGGATTAGAATTTTACTTCTGTGGTTTCTATTTTTGATGCTAAGTTAGAACCTACATTAACAAAATACTGATTAAATTATTCTGCAATTAAAGACTCTTCTGTAATAAATTCATTATTTGAGTTAAGATTGGTTGTTAGGCTATTCCGATTAAATTTTTCTTTTCCAGTTACTTCTTTTTGATATTAATTGAAACAAATTATTCGATCAGGGGCGTAGACAGAATTTTTTGGTGTTCCAGATAGGTAACCTCCAGACATGAAGCAAAATCCAAACATTTATACTTATTTGTTTATACTTACGTCAAACAAGCTTGCTTTGTAAAAAATTGCGATGGTTGGAGCTTTATGAACAAAAATGCCCCAAAATTTTATTCTCCTTCCCCCAAACGTGAGAGCAACATGTTGATAAAATATTTTTTGTACTGTTCTCAACTAGACTTATATTCATCGATAAATTTTAAGTTTCATAGTAAAATCTCTTAACATTTAATAATTATGAACTTACATAGTTTGAAGGGGTTGCAAACTTTATACAGTCATAATTTTTGAACGCTGAGAGATTATACAATGAAACTTAAAATTTTTGGATGAATATAAGTCTAGTTGAGAATAGTACGAAAAATATTTTATTAACTTATTACTCTCGTTTGAGACAGGAGGGGGCTAAGTTTTTGGGCTCTTTTGTTCCCAGGCTCCAATCATCGCAATTTATTGCAAAGCATCCTTATTTGACGTAAATATAAACATATAAATGTTTGGAGTTGGCTCCATGTCTGGAAAATACCTATCTTGAATACCAAAAAATTCTTTCTATGCCTCTGTAATCGATATGTGCAACTTTTTTGAAAAAGTATTTTTTTAATATAGTTATAATAATAGTTGTCAAAGTATTTTTTTTAAATTATTTATAATAATATTTTTTTCGTGTCTGTGCTACGCAATTCTTGATTACCGCAACATTTTGATTAGCGGAGCATGTCTAGTTTGGATGCACAATCATTTTGTTATTGTCATTTACGTAAATATGACATGAATAATTATACAATAAATAATTGAAAAAAAAATTGCCAAATTAACTGTGTAAATTACACAGTCATTTTGGCAATTTTTTTTCAATCGGAAATTATTTATTTCGTACTTTAAGAAACCATATCTCGTCATGTTTATTATGAAAAAGTCACGAGTATTCAATGTCAATAAAAAAAAAATTGGTTCGGCAAAGGCGGCTTACAGATATAAAATAGTACAATTTATTAAACATTACTAATTTAAACTGTAAAATTCATGTTAAAAGATGTCTTCAAATTCAGTGATTTCAATGAAAGTATATTATACTGAAAATAAACAGACAAAAGAAATACGAAAGTTTTCAGTTGATAAGGGAGATGCTAAAAGCTACAAAATCGTTACAGGAAAAATTTGTAATATCTTCTGCGATTTATCGAATAAAGATTTTCATTTATTTTGGAAAAGTAAGAAATAAAATTAATAATAAGATTTTATTTCTGTTTCTAACTGGTTTTATAGACGCTCTATATTAAAATAATATGTTGCTATAAGGTGTCTTAGTTCTGTTACAGAATAATATTAAAAGTTATTTTAGTTAATATTAACTAACTAATTTAATAAAAAAACTTTAAATATTGTTCTGTTATAGAACTAATACACCTTATAACAACATATTATTTTAATATAAAACTAAAATAATAAATTATAATTTATTATTTTAGTTTAATATTTGTTATTTTTAGTTATTTTTTAGTATGTTAGATACCTCCAAAAATTTATTTTCCAACATAATTATTGAATGTATTTTTAATACATTCAACAAACAAAAACTAACTTAAAAAAGTTAACTTAAATTTGCTTTAATTTGCTAAAACTTAAATTTGCTGCAAACAATGCAGCAAATATTTTAAGATTATTTTAATTAAATTAAAATTAGGTAATTACATGTTGATAATGAATAATAATCTTATTTGTCAAAATCAAATCATTGAATTGTGAATGAGTCTGGAGAACATGAAGCAGAGAGAGAGAGAGAGAGAGAGAGAGAGAGAGAGAGAGAGAGAGAGAGAGAGAGAGAGAGAGAGAGAGAGAGAGAATTTCTAAGCAACCAATGTTCAAGAAAGAAAACTAGATAAATAAGATTTTTGTGGACATAAAGGAACAAATACATTAAATGGTGTAGCATATTATTTGACTCAGGTGAATGATGAGTCAAATAAGATTGAGTTTTGGTGATGAAGCAAGTGATAATAGCTCACTTTAAGCAACAACAATAATAGTATTGGTCAAAAAGAGAAACAAATAGAACTTTATGATGATGGGAGAGGGGCTCAAGCTAAGCAGCTAGAGCAAGTCCGACAACAATGTGTTTTTATACCTTGCCAGCAATAAAGCATGAGGATAGAAATCTGTACTGACTGATGAAGAAAAGGATCTTAGTAAATTTGATCAGAAACAACTTTAAAAAAAGTCTAGACTTAGGGATAAGGAAAATGATAAAAAGTGAAAAAAAGGTGATTGAGTAAAAAGGAGCTAAGCGAAATTACATAGATAATTATAAAATCAACAATAATTAGGGAATTATGCCCCTGCTAAGCATGTGACTATTGAAGTTTTTATATATCAAAGGATAGTAGATGATCTGATAAATTTTGCAAAAGATAAGATTTAACAAATGAAAAGTTACATCAAAGGACAAAAATAATTGTAATGGATAGATTGAAATCATTTTGTGATAATGATGGTTTTTTTTAAATAATATTTTTTGTTACTTTGTTGTTTATAATAATTAGGGAATTTGATTTAATCATGGATAATGCATGAAACCCTAGGTAATTAAGCAGTTTTCTCATTCCTGCTAATAAAACCAAAGTTGTAACAAAGAGCTCCTTATGTAACCTCTGCAACACATGCCAAAAGCACTAGTAGGGACACCTTTAATGCGCAACATGGCACAGTTAATACTTCGGTATTTTACAAATGTTAAGCTTGAAAACTTTACTACCAGTTGGCCACAGAACCATTATATAAAAGTTTTAGATTACATTTTTTAGGGGTAATAGAAAGAGTTGCATATCCCAGGCATGAAACAGTGTAATGCAGGTTTATATATATCCCAGCTTATTAGATGAAGAAGGGTTGCAAGACTTTTATCCCTAAAGTCTTTGCCTAGAAGGCCCTTTACAGAACAATAGCTGGATTCAGCTAAAATCTGTCCTAAATGAATATTTTTTGTGGAAAACTCTATCTCTACCTTTTACTCAGCCAAGTGTTCTAGTGGGGAGTTTTTTAAATCAGGGTTAACTTTACTTAGAAAATTATACCTAAAGCAGTTGGATATGGCGTCAGCTGTACTGGATTATGTTACCAGGTACTAGGGTACTAGGGTGATCGTGATGATCCTAATCCTCATCCAACATGAAAGTTAATTTCTTTCTTTAGTCTGTTGGTATTATAAAGATTGTATAAAATTCATTTATTATTGGCATAGTTAAAAAGTATTGCAAGAAAAAAGCAAAGCAAATTTAATCTATAACACTTTGTTTCAGGTATTTTATTCATTATTGATATGAATGATTTTGATATTAGTACAGAAAGTTTGCAGGAAGCCTTTAAGTTGTAGAGCATAACAATAAAATTGATGTCACATTTCCCATCCTCTCTGTTTCAATATATATTGCTGATAGCTGCTCATCAGTGCATAAAATTTTTTTGGAAGGGAGAAAAACAAAGAATGTAGTAATCACAAGTCATTTAGTTTTACCTTGATAAAATCAGTTTTTTTCAATTTAATTGTAAATTTTTTGACACTTATATTTTCTTCTTTGTTTTCAAGGGTTTAAAATAGTTAGAAAAGTACTTTATAGAGTGAAAACTTATAATCATGAGAAATATAACCTAAAAAAATAAGAAGTACACTACCAGACAAAAGTTTAAAAATATTTATTTGCAAAAAACTTAGATATTCCTAGGGCTTAACATAAACGTCATAAAAATGTTTAAAAGCTAGGACATGTTCCATAATGAATTAAAGCATCCATATATTTTAAAATTATTTCCAAAAGTTTTTGTAGTTTTAAGTTGTATTTGTTTTTGTTGTTGTTAGTTGTACCTGTTTTTAGCACAAAAGTGTAATATGTATAGTTCATTTTGAATTATTAGATAACAAAGATGGATATATTTTGATATTAACTGATGATGAACTGGAGCTGGCTCATCAATCAATAGAAAATAATTGCTTAAAACTATATGTTATAGGTAATTTAATTTATATTTCTAGTTTTGAAAATATTAATTTTATTAAAAACCTGTAATGTGTTTTATTTGATAAGTTTTTCAAATATTCTTGGAATTAAATAAACTACAATCTATTCAATTATTAAAAAATATAAAAATAGTTTGCCATTAGAACAGCAATCTACTATTGCAAGATGGGTTGATAGTTTTAATTAGGTTAATAATAAAGAGCTACTTATGCAGAAAAATTCATGACCATTTTGATGGACAAAATATTCTTTATTGACGAAGTAGGATTTAGTTTTTCAATGTGAACCAGAAGAGGACGTTCTTTAGCTGGAAAGAGGACCACGCAAACAGTGACCAAATGAACAAAAATGGAATTTTGAAATATGAAGTACAAACAAGAGCATTTAGAAAGCTTTTTATATTTTATTTGTCTACTATTAGCACAATAAGCTGTTAATGAAATAGTTTTTTCCCTTTTTGAATCCTATTGCAGGCCTTGTTATGAGATTTTGTTGCGTAACGGAAAAGCGTAATGCAAATAAATGTAACTTTACTCAATAAAGATATTTACATTGTTAAAAGTTTAATTATGTCAGTTGCGTATTTTAAAATACCTCATTGTAATTAAATTTAAAACCACATTAAAAGTTGTTGTAAGTCTTTGAAATAAGATATCTTTAAATTAAACAATATTGTTATAAAAAAAATTATAAATAAAATTTATAATTGTTTTTATAACAATATTGTTTTTATAACAATAGTTTATAATATTAAAAAAATTAAAAAAAGTTTCCTTATTTTAAAATCTAATACTAATTTAAACTAATTTTTTTTTCTTTAAAACATTCGTTTTATGGTTATTTTTTTAAAGGGATTTAAATGTACGCAGAGTTTTTTAAACAATTTTTACAACTACACTATTAGATTAGGTTTTCCCTTTTATAAAAAAATGTTTGCGCTACCTAAAACATTTTAGTTCAACTGGCTTTTGACAAAATAAAAATTGTTATAAGTTGGGCTTTTAAAGTATTTACTTCTTAATCATGTTATTTTTACTCGGTTATAAAAGTTTGGTTCATTTTATAAAAAATAATGAAATTCTCCTATATAAAATTTAACGGCAAAAGGAAAACCCAAACATAATATCAGACTAGTATTTTTTTTTTAAATCATAAAGCCGGAACTTATCTTCGAGAAAAAAAAAAAGGCGTTAAAAATTGTAAAGTTTTACACTTTAACGGTCAAAAAATAAATAAAAACTATCAACCTTTTTTTTAACATTTTAGCTTTAACAAAATCTTTGCATACAACTCATAAATCATTTTATATCAACATTCAGTCTATGATCAATTCAAAAAATTAATGACAAAGAAAAAGTTTTTGTTAAAAAGCAATTTCAAAACTGAGGTGTGAGTTATATGTAATACGAACATTTTAAAGTGACTTGAATTAAATTTATTAAATTTTTTTTTTTTTACTTTAACATAACAACTTTTTAAAAAAATTGTAAAATGGAACGTTTTAAAATTTTTAAAAGAATTTTAGTTAAATTTAATAAAATAAATTTATATTTAATAAAAAACTTAATTTAAATTTAATAAATAAATTTTTTTTAGTTTTTAGAAAGTAATATTTAGAAAAAAGTTTATTTATCTATTTTTTTTTTTTTATCTAATAAAAAAAATATTCCACAAATGTTTTTTACAACAAATAATTACAGCTTAATGTTTTCCGCCTAAACTAATATTTAAATCAACTAATTGAAAAAAGTTTTTGCATAACGCGTAAGTGAAATCGTGAATACGTACTTAAAATTCAAATAGTGTAATGCTTCTTAACAAGGCTATTGCAGCACCTTCTGGAGTAGCAGTTTCAGAGCTTATTAGGACTAGTTACCTGAGCACATTTAATAATATAAGTATCTCTATCATGACATATTTTTTCTCCCAATGATTCAATATTTTTAGAAGTTTTAAGCTTTTTTAAAAATTTACTCCCTGTCATTTGTTATTGTATATAATATTTTAATATATGTTATGTGTTTAATATATTTAGAATTTCAAAAATGTTTTATTTTGTATTTTAAAATATCCAAAAAGAAAAAAAAAAGTAATGGTCAAGTGGTAGGATTTGAACCACAGCAACGCACTTCAGAAACTCTGCAAGCTAACCACTTCGATCACTAAGGCGTATTGTCTGATAAAAGATTTAACACTATCTAATTAACAAAAGAACTAATAAAACTGCAAATAAGCTTTTCTAAAAATTCTCTCCCACTCGTTTCTTATAGTATATGATATCTTTATATATGTTATGTTTATAATATTTATAGAACTTCAAAATTGTTGTTTTTTGTATTTTAAAAAATTGAAAAAGATTATTAAAAAAAAAGTATAGCTAGTGGATTTGAACCATGTGGCTTTGGATCAGAAATGCTGGGACCTAACCTTTTTGGTCATTTAGGTGTATTATACTACACACGTTTTAATAGTAATTTATAAACGAAAGACTTTATAAAATGGCAAATAAATGCTATAAATCAAAATTAAGGAGATATTTTGGCATTTTAAAGTAAAAGTTACACTGTAAAATTTTAATTTTTTACCATTTCTGAACTAAACAACTTTGTCAGACTTGATATAGCAAATGACATGGTAAAAAAATCATTTGGTGTGTGTATCTAGCATATATTAATATTATTATATGATAAGTTTCACAGTTTTTACTTGAGGTTTTACAAGCATTTTTATGTTTTTTTGTTGTTGTTGTGACTGTCGTAACTATGGCTGTCGTAACAAAAAGTCCAATATTAAAAAACAATGATGTAAAAAAAAATTATAATATGATTATTTAAATCCATGTAAAGTATGTTAAAAAAATGCATTATAACATGATTAATGTTCTCAATTATGGTTTTATCATACGATTTTTAACACTTCACAACAGAACTGTAAATAAACAACAGACCACGTTTTTACAACCCTTACACCTTTTAAACCTTTTATGGTATTTGTTTAAATAACTTTTTTGCTTAAAAAGTATTTTGAAATAGTTAAAAAATAAAGTTATGAAGTTAAGTATGTGTTTTCATAATTTTTTTTCTTTCTTTTTTTCCTTTTTCTTGCAGAATAGCCCATATATATATATATATATATATATATATATATATATATATATATATATATATATATATATATATATATATATATATATATATATATATATATATATATATATATATATATATATATATATATATATATATATATATAGATCTATAGTTTGTTGGCTTTAGGAAGAGCGGAAGGGAAAAAGTGATTCTTACGCCAACACATACGTCACTTTTAATTACTTTTGACTTTCGTCCAACATTTCTGTGTTGGACGAAAGTCAAAACCATTAGTTTAATTACAAATTAATTGTTATATAAAAAAACCACAAAAACGCAAATTTAATTGACCAGAATGTTTTTAAAACATTCTGAATGTTTTTAAAAATATAAACAAATTTTTTAAAATTTTAAAAATATAAATAAAGTTTTTATTTTTATTTTTTTTAATAAAATGTTTTTATTTTTTTTACTGTAAATCATGCGCGGAGTGTTGCTACATCGACTATCTTATAGCCTGACTCGCAAGGGAGTGTTGCTACATCGACTATCTTATAGCCTGACTCGCAAGGGAGTGCTGCTACATCGACTGACAAATAGCCTGACTCGCAAGGGAGTGCTGCTACATCGACTGACAAATAGCCTGACCCGCAAGGGAGTGCTGCTACATCGACTGAGGGTTTGGTTGGGGCAGGCAGTCTATCATTATTAAAAAAAAAAATTCCGGTCTTGCATTTTAATTTTTACTTTTTGTCAACAAAATATGGAAAAAACTTTCGGACAACATCTAAGGGTTCTATATACATATATATATATATATATATATATATATATATATATATATATATATATATATATATATATATATATATATATATATATATATATATATATATATGTATGTATATATATATATATATATATATATATTTATATTTATATATATATATATATTTATATATATATATATATATATATATATATATAATATATATATATATATTTATATTTATATATTTATATGTGTGTGTATGGCCAAATGAACACTTTACTTAAGTTCTGAATAATGTAATTAAAATAAAAAGAGCAAAACAAGTGTTTAAAAGAATAGTCTTTTAAGCAACTTTTTTATAACTACTAAAAAAACAATGAAGTGTTCATTTTTGTGGTCGGTCTTATATTATCAAGAATGATATTGTGTTAAGATCACAGTTTTGTTTTTTTCACTATTTGATCTTAGAATATGATGAGTTTTTAAAGTTGTACATAATTATGGAAATTTAGGATAAGGAAAGTATAACATTCTTTTTTAGTTACAGTTTAATTGTTGACTCTCCTGATATTTCGCATGTGAATCGACTAACTTTTCTGATAAGATATCTTACATCAACTGGTGATGTAAAGGAAAGATTTTAGAAATTCACTTCATAGATGAACACCTATCATCATAATTGGAGCTAGAAGTTTTTAAAATATTTAATAAAGTCATGACCAACTTTTTTATTTTCATCATAAAGTATTTTTTTCATTTGTTGTCTATTCTCGTGATTTATTCTCTACCAATGTGATTGAAAAATTACATTGGAAGATAATAAATCATGTAGACAACATATGAGGAAAATATTTTATGGAGAAAATAAAAAAGTTGGTCATGACTTTACAACAAAACAAAATTTTATAATAAATTTCTTTTATGTTAAATGTAATTACTTTAGAAGATAACTTCAGATAATAAAGATAAAAGAGGCAGGGGCGGATCCAGCAATTTTTGATGTTTGAGATAGCTAATCATGAGTATAAAGTTAAGAACATTTAAAAAAATAATTATTAACTAGTTGCTCTCATGTTTGGGGCAAGGGGAGCAAAAATTTTGCAGCATTTTTGTTCCCAGGTTTCAATCATCACAATTCTTTACTAAGCATCCTGATTTGACATATGTATAAACATAAATATTTTGAATTTACTCTATGTTTGGAAGTTAGCAATCTCAAATACCAAAAAATGCTGGATTTGCTCTTGCTAAGAGGTCAAATGTGACATTGATGTTGATATATTTGAAATTAAAGAGTTTTTGAAGGAAAATATAGACACCATAAAAAATATAGAAATCGATAAAGCTGCAATAAAAATGATTTTTACATTTTAAAGCGTTGAAGTATTAGTAAAAAGTTTTATTTCAATTTTATTATCTATCTTTTGAGCGCCCAGTTATCTTTACCCCTTACTGCTCCAGCTTGACTTAATCTGCCACTGATTCTAGATAAGAACTACTAGTTTAAATGTATACGTATTCAGAAAAGTATCTATGCACTTCCTATTAGAATAATATATAAATATCATAAAGATATATGTATTTAGGTCTGATAAAATATCTAGATAAACATTAATTTACCCCATTGTTTCATAAAGTAGTTTTTGTAAAAGTATTAGTAACTGACCGGGGTTGATATTTGACCGGGGCCAGGTTTGATAAAATATAGCTGGGGCCAGGGTTGAGTTTGTGACCGGTGCTGCATAAACATTTATACATCTTAAAGTATATATATATTTTTTATTTAAAATTCATGTAATATTTTGTATATATATGCATATATAAACATCTTTATGATCAACATGATCATCATAATCATCATTACCATCATTATCATCATTATCATCATCATTATCATAATCATCATCATCATTTTCTCTTTCCTACACCATATAAATACTAAAGTTTATACTACACCATATAAATACTAAAGTTTATATAAATATGAAAGGATATTGTATGCCAGCATCTAAATAAATAGTGAACATATATGTTTATATCCACAATATAAATGCATAAAGTGCATCTCAGAAGCTTTTATTCCTTCTGGACTAAAAGTTTGGAAGCTTTTATTCCTACTCTTCAATTTTAAATTAAACCTCATTCTACTCCATATTTTTCACCATTTTGAGCAGTTGCTTTATTGATCATTTATTTAATCTTTTTTACAAGAACATCTCTCTTAAGAACAAATGTCCTTTTGTTATTCTTTTGTGATTCCTAGTGTTTATATTTTTGT
Source organism: Hydra vulgaris (assembly GCF_038396675.1). NCBI lineage: Eukaryota > Metazoa > Cnidaria > Hydrozoa > Anthoathecata > Hydridae > Hydra > Hydra vulgaris. The sequence goes on along the minus strand of NC_088931.1, from coordinate 27,985,674 downwards.
TTTTGAACTATTTGTGTTATGTATATTTTTAAACTCTTATATCTTTAGATTAGTACATTATTGTTGAATAAAACCTTTATCAAGAGGTTTTTGTTTTTATTGGGTTCATCACAATTTATTCAACATAAATAATATATATATATAATGTCAAAGATCTTAAAACCAACAAGGCTTGATCTTGACCATAATTCACCAACTGCATCCAAAGAATGGAAGCATCGGAAACGAATGTTTGAGAATTTCATAGAGGGTTGTGGAGAAGATCCTCCAGATAAATTTTGCTCCATCGTTAATTTTGTATCATCAAATGTTTATGATTACATTGAAGAGTGTGATTCCTATGAGAGCATCATTGAAACACTAGAAAACTTATATATAAAAACCCCTAATGAAATTTTTGCAAGGCATCAATTACTTATAAGACATCAAACATCAGGTGAATCTCTTGAAGACTTACTTCAGGAACTACTCAAACTTAGCAAAAACTGTAATTACAAAGATGTTTCAGCTGAACAATATCGAGAGGAACAAATAAGAAATGCTTTTATTTCTGGAATAACTTCAAATTACATTCGCCAACGCCTTCTTGAAAATTCAACATTGAATTTACAATCAGCATTTAACCAAGCTCGCTCTCTTGACATTGCTCAGAGGAACTCTGAGTCTTATATACAGAAACCCCCCTCATCATCAACCAGTCCAAATATTGTTGCTACTATAAAGTTAACAGAAGAATCTTCAGCAGCACTCAATGCAATGCCTGTTCATCCACAAACAAATTATTTTTATTGTGGGAATCAACCTCACAACCAACTTAATCGAACCTCTGCTCGGAAAAATTGTCCAGCTCAAAATGTTACATGTTTTAAATGTGGAAAAAAAGGACATTTCTCCAAAGTTTGTATTGGCCGGCCAATCAAAAACACCCACAGTGTTAAAGCTGCAGTGCATAAACCAAGTTTGTGTACTGTTTCAAGTGGTTATCCTGAGAGCCTTTTTCATGCATCTGTTGTTGTCAAAATTAATGATGAATCATTAACAGCACTAATTGATTCTTGTAGTTCAGATAATTTTATAAGCAAAAAAAATTATTGATACTTAATAAATACTAAATAAATAATAAATAAAATAAAAACATTACCCAGTAAAAGAAAAATTTCTATGGCCCTCACAACAATGGAGTCTGGATTAGTGGGTTGTTGTTCAGTTAACCTCGAACTAAATGGTTTACTGTATAATAATGTTCGATTTGGTATCTTGGAAAATCTTTGTAGTGATATCATACTTGGCTATGACTTCCAAAAGCAACACAAAAATCTTATTTTTCCATTTAGTGGAGAAAAAAAAGACTTAATCACGAGGAAAAATAACCTATGTGCACTGCAAAAGGCTAAAATAAAAATACCTTCTTTGTTTACAAGTATTTCAGATAAAATGCAGCCAATAGCTACTAAATCAAGAAGATTTAATAAAGATGACCAAAATTTTATTGAAAGTGAAATATCACAGCTATTATTAGATGGTATAATTGAGCCATACTTCTCACCATGGAGAGCCCAAGTAGTGGTTGTAAAAGATCTTACTAAATCAAACAAAAAAAGACTCTGCATTGATTACTCTCAAACAGTTAACCTTTACACCGAATTAGATGCATATCCTCTTCCTAGAATAGATGATATGATAAATGAACTTGCAAAATACAAGGTATTCTCTACCTTTGACTTAAAAAGTGCTTACCATCAAATTCCTATAAAAAATTCAGATAAAAAGTATACAGCATTTGAGGCAAATAGAAAATTGTTCCAATTTTGCAAGATTCCATTTGGATTTACTAATGGTGTGTCTATGTTCCAAAGATCTATGGACAAATTTGTCGAAGAAGAAAAGTTACATGATACTTTTACATACCTTGACAATATAACCATTGGTGGCTATGATCAGGTACATCATGATGAAAATTGTCTACAATTTCAAAGCGCCTCACAACGTTGGGGCTTAACATTAAATGAATCAAAATCTGTCATTTCAGTTCCTTCGATAAATATTCTTGGTTATTGCATTAGTCATTACAATATAAAACCAGATACTGAACGATTACGTCTTTTAGATTTACTACCTCCTCCTTCTGATGTTTTATCACTTCGTCGAACTTTGGGTATGTTTTCTTATTACTCAAAATGGATCCCTTCTTTTGCTAATAAAGTTCGCCCTTTAATTAATGTTAAATCCTTCCCAATCGATAGTGAAGCATTTGGAGCATTTCAATTACTTAAAAGAGAACTTCACTCTGCCACTTTGAGTTCTATTGATGAGAGCTTACCTTTTGTTGTTGAATGTGATGCATCCGATGTAGCTGTATCAGCTACCTTGAATCAAAATGGTCATCCAGTTGCTTTCATGTCTCTGACATTAAACAAAAGTGAAATTAACTATCCAGCAGTAGAAAAAGAAGCAGTAGCTATTATTGAAACTGTTCGAAAATGGCGACATTTATTGTTACAAAATCAATTCCAGTTAATCACTGATCAGCGTTCTGTAGCTTTTATGTTTGATAACCGAAAGAAAACAAAGATAAAAAATAGTAAGATTCAGTGCTGGAGGATGGAGTTAGCAGAGTTTAGCTATACTGTATCGTATCGTCCTGGAAGTGATAATGTAGTCCCTGATGCACTTACGCGTGCTTTTTGTGCCACAACTCAACCTTAAACAAACCTAAGCGATATACATAACTGTTTATGTCATCCAGGAGTCATTTGTATGCTTCACTTTGTTAAATCTAAGAACTAACCTTTTTCCACGGAAGAGGTCAAGAAAGTTTGCTCTAACTGCCATATTTGTTCAGAATTATAACCAAAGTTTTATCGATCTGCGAATGTCAGTGAGTTAATCAAATGAATACGTCCAATAGATTGTCTTAGTTTAGATTTTAAAGGACCATTGCCATTTAATTCTAGAAATAAGTATTTATTTACAGTTATTGATGAATATTCTTGGTATCCATTTGCTATCCCATGTCCAGATATCAGTTCAACAACCGTTGTGAAATGTTTAGACCAAATATTCTCTTTTTGTGGTTTTCCAACTTATATTCATTCTGACAGAGGCTCATCATTCATATCTAATGAACTAAAATCTTACCTGACTCAGAAAGGAGTTGCAACAAGTAATTCTACTCCATATCATCCTATCAGTAAGGGACAAGTTGAGAGATATAATGGTTTGATATAAAGAAATATTTGTTTGGCACTAAAAACCCACAACCTAGATGTTAGAAATTGGGAAGTTGTTCTATCCGATGCCCTTCACTCACTCCGTTTGTTATTATCAACTGCAACTAATTGTACACCCCATGAGAGATTATTCAGTTTCCCTCGGCGTTCATCATGTGGAACTTTATTACCCTCATGGTTAACTCCTGGTCCCATTTTTCTTAGACGTTTTGTGCGAACAAACAAAAACGATAATCTTGTTGATAAAGTCGAATTAGTGGATGTAAACCCAACATATGCTAATATTCGTTACCCGGATGGACGAGAATCAACTGTTTCACTTCAAGATCTTGCCCCACAAGAAAAGTCTTATAATATCAATGAGAATAGAATTATTGAATCTCATGATGATGTAACTGCAAAAGTATTTAATGTAAATAGAAGCCCATCACCAAAATCTCATGATAATGTAGCTGCCCAAGTATTTAATGTAAATAAAAACCCATCGCCAAAAATTACATTTGAAATAAGTGTTGAAGTAAATAAACCAATAAATGAGTCATCTACTGACGTTTTGCGACATTCTACAAAAACTTGCAAAGTTCCTGTAAAATTTGATGACTTTATACTAAACTGATAAAACTAGTTGTCTTTTCTATATAGATGGGAAGATTGTTGTGATTCCTAGTGTTTATATTATTGTTTTTGAACTATTTGTGTTATGTATATATTTAAACTCTTATATCTTTAGATTAGTACATTATTGTTGAATAAAGCCTTTATCAAGAGGTTTTTGTTTTTATTGGTTCATCACATATTTCAAGGAGCCAATGTAAAAAGGTCCTGTCTGATGTTAAGCTCTGTTATTCTCAGTTTACTAAACCTTGTGCCTTATATTCAGATGTCAACAATGTCATTAACTAAAGTAGTCTAACATTAAATCTTATTAATTATATAATATTTAATAATACTTAATTTTTAAAAAGAGTTAAATAAGTGGTTCTAATTTTTAAAAACTCTAGAAAACAATTTGACCTCTACAACTATCCTATGATTAGTCTTCACTCTGTTACTAGTTTTTTTATATAAAGGTTTTGAGATAATTATTTCTTACTAACTGCAGTAATAAAGTTATTCTTGAAGGCCTACACTCTTCTTTATTTGAAGTAACTTTAAGGGTACCACAAGGTATCTTGTAGTACCTTTAAATATTTGCTCCTGTATTTTTTCCTATCTACAATATCAATCTTCATGAAAATTTAACATCTAAAGTAGCTCTATTTGTTGACGACTCAACTTTATACTCTTGTCTTGACAAAAAAATTTTCACTTTTTGATTGCTCTTGACAAAAAATCAATTATAAGAAATTATGGTAAATTTTGGTTTTGGGTTTTAAATTTTTTTTTTGAATTTTTTGAAAAAATTTCTTACCATTCCTTATAATTTTCCTTTTTTTCTTTTTTCCTATTATTTTTTCTAATTTCTTATAATTGTTTGATTTGATAATTAATAATTCGAGAGTTTAGATTATTTAAATTTGTTAGTGATTTTTTTTTATTAGAAATTACTCTGTTATATAAATAGGGGCCATGGTATGGAATTTTAAAAATTTTGTTGTTTTAAATGGTATTGTAAAGTTTCCTGTTGCTCTCTGTTATTTTTGTTTATGCTATTTGTTTAGGTTATTTAAAGAAAAAATTGTTATGAATTGTTCTGGAACTTGGAAACTAGTTTATATTTAAGCATAAACAGTACATTTTGAAAAATATTTAAAAGATATTTAGTGCTTTCATTTTTTCCATTAATATGTTTTTCTAAAAGATCCATTCCATTTAGATTTCTTGTTATACTAGTGTATTTCTGTACTAAAACTATTATCTCATTCTTCTTCATCATCTGAATCCCCCTATCATTGCACCTCTTACAACTACCTTAAAGCTGACTGGGACTCTTTCCGTGATTTCCTTCGTGATGGCCCTTGGGTAGAAATCTTTTGTCTTCCTGTTGACAAATGTGCTTCTTACATAACTTCGTGGCTTCAAGCTGGCATGGAATCTTTTATTGCCTCTAGACAATTCAAGGTCAAGCCTCACTTTTCTCCATGGTTTTCCTCACATTGTGAGGAAAACCATGGAGAAAAGTGAGGCTTGACCTTGCATCTAGTGGAATTCCACTAGTTGCGTTCTACCTGATATAGCTGTCAAACAGGTTGATCCATTGCTGGACATTCGTATCACTCCAGCTTCTGTATCTAAAGTGATTTCCTGCTTAAACTCTTCTACAGCTTGTGGTTTGCACAATATAACTGTTATAGTCTTGCAGAAGTGTTCTCCAGAGCTGTCGTCTATACTTTCATAACTATTCAACAAGTGCTTATCAGAGTCTTACTTTCCAACCTGCTAGAAAGCAGGGTCTGTTATCCCTATTTTCAAAAATTCTGGAGAGCAATCTGATTCGCCTAACTACCGTCCCACTAGTCTTCTTCCTATCATAAGCAAGATTTTTGAGTCTTTAATTAACAAGCGCTTAATCTCTTATCTTAAATCTAATAACTTACTTTCTGATCATCAATATGGATTTTGATCTTCTCGTTCTACAGCTGATTTGCTAACAGTAATAACCTATAGGTTTTATCGTGCATTAGATAAAGGTGGAGAGGTTAAGGCCATTGCTCTTGACATTTCTAAAGCTTTTGATAAAGTTTGGCATGCTGGTCTTCTCCATAAGCTTTCTTCTTACGGTGTATTTAGTAACATTTGTAAGATTATTTAATCTTTCCTTTCCAATTGTAGTATAAATGTTGTCCTCAATGGACAGCACTCTTCTTCTTATTCTGTAACTTCAGGGGTTCCTCAAGGTTCAATCCTTGGTCCTATACTCTTTTTAATTTACATTAACAGTCTCCCAGATATTCTCACATCTAAGGTGGCATTGTTCGTTGATGATACTACCATTTGTTCTTGTTGTGATAAGAAGCTCTTTGATTGCTTGGAAGGGGCATTTGAGCTTGAAAAGTATCTCACTTCTGCTACAGCATGGAGCTCACAGTGGCTAGTAAACTTTAATTCAGATAAAACTCAATTTTTTTCAGCCAATCGTTATCGCAATAATTTAGATCTTCCTATTTTTACGAATGGTAATGTACTCGATGAGTCATCTACCCTTCATCTTCTAGGATTAACTCTTACTTCCGATCTTTCTTGGAAACCATTTATCAAATCAGTTGCAAAATTAGCATCTGATAAGGTTGCAAAAACTCTTATTCATCTAGTTTTTTTCCTCAAACATCAACTCTTTGGAATTCACTTCCTTCATCTTGCTTTCCTAATTCATATAGTTTGCAATCCTTTAAGTTGTCTGTCAATCGTTATCTTGCTCTACAATCTTCATCTTTTCTCTTCCAGTAACTTCCAACTCTAATTAGTGGTTACTTGCAGCCTTGTTGGAAGCAGAGATGTTTAAAAAAAAAAACTATAGTTATTATCTCCATGATAATTAGGTTGTCAATTAAAATTTTTTGCTTCTTGTTATTTGGTTTTCCTCTGATAAACTTAAGCTTAAAATTTATCAAATGTGAATAAACTGATAAACAAGATATAGTTAAACAGATGTATACACAAATGAAGAGCAACTGGACATAAAGCTAATGTTGCACATCTGCATGTGTGCATTTTTACATACATATATATGCGTGGGTGTCTGTGTGTAAAAAGATTTTGATTGGACAAACAATATTAGTAATATTGTTAATGTCTAGTATTTATAATATAGTATTGTTACTCCAAGTTTTATATGTTTTCATAGTTATCAGGAAATTATTAAAAACTTAGTAAAATTAGTAATTCAGATAATTAGTAAAAATTTAATTTTGTTGGCAAAATAAGCAAAGCAAAATTAGTAATTTTCACTACTTGCTTGATAGTTGAGAATGCACACACAAAACTCTCAGTAACAATATTTTATCTTAAATAATTGCAAACTTTAATTCCTGGTATCTAGGTTAACATAGGTAACCTAGGTACCAGGTAATACATAGTATTTCCTGGTACTTAGGTAATACATAGTTTTATAAAATTTATTTTAAATCTTGTTTTATTTTTAACACATTTAGCGGACTGATGAAATTTTTTTTTTTGAGGTTAAAGATAAGGATAAGGTTTTTTTAATTAAAATTTATGTATATACATATATATATATATATATATATATATATATATATATATATATATATATATATATATATATATATATATATATATATATATATATATATATATATATATATATATATATATATATATATATATTTCAGAGACTCAATATTTGGACATTGAGAATAATCGTGATCAATATCATTGTGAAATTTTTAAACAAGGAGCAAATGAAGAGCAATTAAAAAATAAGGAAGCACTCTACGAAAGGGAGAATGCAAGTAGAAGAGAAGAGCAATTAAAAAATGAAGAAGCACTTTACAAAAGGAATAATGCAAGTAGAAGAGAAGAGCAATTAAAAAATGAAGAAGTACTCTACGAAAGGGAGAATGCAAGTAGCTTAGAACAAGATTTAAGTAATCAAATGATTGAAAAATTTACAGATTTGTTTGGCTTTCACCCTTCTGTTCTTGTATCTTCCTCTAAAAACACATTTGAAAAACTACAACATGAAGTTAAAAATATAAAATTTTGTAGCATTGATGACATCAAAGGTTCATTGATAGAATTTTCAAAATATTTTGATATTCAGTTTGCAATAAAGAATGTTCAAACATTCTTTCAACAATTAACAGATAATAATATTCAAGATAAAAATATTGATAACATTAATCCATTAATAGATCAGTTGGGTCTTGAAACAAAAGCGGAGTACAATGATAACTCTTTTTCAACAGAGTCTCCTTATAGAGGAGATGCAGAATGTGAACAAAATGCAGAATATGGACAAAATACTAATTTTGACCACTATACTGAATGTGTACAAGCTGCTAAATGTATAAGAAATGATGAATATGGACAAAATACTGAATGTGGAAAATATCCTAAATGCAGAGATTCACAAGTAAAACATGTTGTTTTGTTGTTTAATTTATAGTTTATTTTTAAGAATTGCATAATGTTTTTGTTTTTTAAGAACTGCTTTATAATGTCTTTTGCTTTTAAGAACTGCTTTATAATGTCTTTTGCTTTTGAGAATTGCTTTATAATGTGTTTGTTTTAAGAACTGCTTTATAATGTTTTTAGTTTTTTAGAACAGCTTTATAATGTGTTTAATAATACAAAAGTTTGTTTATTAATTAAACAAAAAAATGATTAGTAATCAAAAAATCTAAATCATTCCTACACCTTGATTTGTGTTTTTATCTCTGATGCAAGGTCATGTTTAGATTATCTTGTTTCTTAAGGTAGCTTTAACTATGCTTTTGAACGATCTAAAACAGCAATATAACCCACCCACCCAACCTAGCACAGATGACCATAATTGTACAAACTTATTTGTTTTTTTAATTAAATTTGGAAAATAGCTGCACACTACCATACTACCATAAAGAAAGTTTGTTTCTTTTTTTCGCCCTTCAACTCCAATCTCTTAATGATTAAACCTGCTTCACAGAAATAAAACTTGATTGCTGTGCAATAAAGAAATTTAATCTCTCAACTTGTTAGAAAAAAATTGTGGGAGTAGTGATATAGAATTGAAAATATTTTTAAAATTACAAACAAATGATATAAATGTTACTGTACAAGCAAATGTCACAATATAAACAAATGTTACAGTACAAACAAATGTTACATTACAAACAAATGTTACAATACAATCAAATGTTACAGTATAAACCAAGGTTACAGTACAAGCAAATGTTACAGTACAAACAAATGTTACACTACAAACAAATGTTACATTACAAATAAATGTTAGAGTACAAATAAATGTTACAGTACAAATAAATGTTACAGTTCAAACAAATGTTACAGTACAAACAAATGTTACAGTACAAACAAATGTTGTGGTTTTAGAAAACCGTGTAAAACTATTCTTACTTTCAAGCTTTTCATATTATGCTTCACTTTTCACTTTCACTTTACTCAATTTTCTTTTTGTTAGAGTTCTGTTATATTTGGAACTTTTCAACTTGTAATGATTATATGAGAACATAGTTTGTTTTCTTCAACAATCTTTTTTGATGACTATAGTTCTTAGATAAACTTTGCCTTGAAAAAATGCATGTTTTGAAAAATTTTGTTTTACAGATGCAATTAAATTGTGACATGGCTGCTGAAAAAGATCTCTTCCTAAACAATGTTCAACCAGAAGGCAAGTTTGAAAAAGCTCTTTATCAAATGGAGGCTATGGGATTTGATATGGAGGATGAAGCGTTAAGGCAACTTCTTATCAGAAATGATTGCAGCATTGAAAAAGTATTTGACGCAATGAATCCTTTATAATTTTATTTGGAATTAAACTGAACATTTTTTAACCATCGAATTTTAAATTCAAATTGTTTTTCAAAACCATTTTTTGAGTTGCCTTTGAAAATTTTATGTTGTACAATTGTTTTTATTTTTTTCTTTTTAAATCATTTATTCTTATTTTAAAGTTATTGTAATTAATTATATAATTATTTATTTAACTGCTATTAGTTTACAGTTTTTCTTAAAAATACGAATTTTATTTATTACAAGCGTTAGAGATTTTTTCTCACATAAAATTTTTGACTAAAGGAACTGTCATGTTTTATTTTTTTTCACATAAAATTTTTGTCTAAAGAGAACTGTCATGTTTCATTTTTTCTCACGTAAAATTTTTGACTAACGAGAACTGCCATGTTTCATTTTGAGCTTATTTTGCATAATAGGTCAAAGTAGTGACGGATCCAGGGGGGGGATTGGGGTATGCATCCCACCCACCCCACCCACCAGAAAATATATACCCTGAAATAATCAAAATATTGAAACTATTGAAATAATCTGCGCTCTTGATCTTAAATTCTTCCATAAGAAATGCCTAATTTTTCATTCTTTTTTTTTTCACTTTGATTTAACCATACAAAAAAGATACCATTGCGGCGCACAATTTACTTTCTGGTACTTTATTTTTTTTTCGCACTCAAAAACTTTAGAAAACATTTAAATTTCAAGGTAAGTTTAAACAATATTATATATATATATATATATATATATATATATATATATATATATATATATATATATATAATATATATATATATATATATATATATATATATATGTATATATATACATATATATATATATATATATATATATATATATATATAATTATTAACAGAATTTTTAAACTTTAAGAAAGCTAATGATCTTAGTGGTAAAGGGTTAGGTGAACTAATTATTCAAACTCTGAAAGGACATAGTCTTGACCTTACTTAGTTGGTCAAGGTTATGATGGCGCATCAGCTATGTCTGGCTGTTATAATGGTATCAACAACCCCCCCCCCCCCACCACCACCAAAATGGTATTAACATCCCCACCCCCATCCCTTTTGATATCAACACACCACCACCACCACCACCACTAAAAAATCCTGGATCCGTCACTGAAAGCATACTAATCGAATCTAATGGACCGTTAACTTTTTAGTTTTTTCCTTTTTATGATAATCTATGATGATGATGATGATGCTAATTATAATGGATGCTCTGATAATTCCATCATATTACTTAACAAATATTGTCTTGGTTTATATTTTTCTTAATTAAGTTTTTGAGAATCAGGTTGAAGTAATTTTTATAAAATGCTTTTAATAAGATGCCTATTTTTTTGATAACATTTAAACTTGCGCATTTAACATGATTAATGATTAATTACGTCAAGTTAACTAAAGATTTTAAAGAAAACAGAGTTCAACTTTTAAAAATACGTAAGAGGCATTTGCTCTTTCATTTTTTAAAACGTGTCAAATTTAACACAGATCTCAAAATAATATTATTTTTATAATTTATTTTTATGATTTTAATATAAATACAATTAATATTTATTATGATAATTATAAATTATAATATAAATTATTTTTATAATTTTAATGATGTTATTTTTTTGAGATCAGTGATTACTACCCAGTAGACACATGACGAGTTTTAAACATCTAAAAAACGTATTATAACGTTTTTTAGACGTGTTTAACACGACTTATGTTTACTGGTTAGCCATTTTTAAGGCTATAATTATTTATATATATATTTATATGTGTATATATATACATACACACACTAATTTATATCTTATATAATATTGATGAACTTTTCTATAAGGAGGTGTAAGAAATTTATGTAAATATGCTTATTTAAATTGAAATAATATGTCATTTACTTATAATGTAAAAATTCCATTTGTCTAGCTTACGTGTGTAAGTTTGTGTCTAATGTCTATAAGTTTAAACGTCAGTAGGTTGAGTTGAGTTTGCGGGTCGTATATGGAACAATTATGTATAATATATGTTTAATATAAGATTAAAAAGTTTCTGTTTTTAAAAAAGCGGAAAGGTCGAAAAAATTAAGAAAAGTTTTCTATGCCAAGTGATGGACTTGAGCCCACAAATTCGTTTGCATAATGGTACAGACGACAGCGCACTAAACCACTGTGATACTGAAGATATATTTTATCTGAAAAACAAACCATTTTATAAACTTTTTATGCCGATTGTAATGATTCGACACATTTCAAGTGTGTACTCTAAATAAGCGCAACTATATTGTATTGCATCGTAGCATCATTGCATAGAAATTTATAAAAAATACATTTAAAAACCGTCAGCAGCTGACAGTAGGTAAGTTAAATTTCCGGATTGTATAATCAAAGATCGTGTATGTCTGGTATAAAAAAACTTTTAAAACTTTTCTAACAATTAAAATTCTTTTTGCTTAAACTGTTTTGCTTTGAATTTGAATATTTCTGTTACTGCGTTTAAAAAAAAATTGGCAAGATTAAGGTGGCACACAACTGAAAAAAAGCAAGTTTTTTGAAAAAAATCAATTTTTAGATTTTTGGGTATTTTGATTCTATAACCATTCCTTGAACATATAAAAAAAAAATTAGTCTCAAAAATGATATAAAAGTTGATTTAATATCATTTTAGTAGATGACACTTGAAAATAAATTCCCTAACAACGCCTTAGCAACCATCAGTCATAGGAGTTTTTCTGAATTCAAAACAGTAAAACACCATCACAAACTTGGTTTTAATTTGTTATACGCAGACTCTTGTTAGTTTTCAGTTTTAAAAGTCATAATTCAAAATTTTATTTACGAACAAGAGTGTTTTTAATCTGTTAATGTTAGTCTTTTATACTGTAACTTTTCTCTCATTTTATACCAAATAATTTAAAAATTGATTTCAATTTAGTTGGAATAAAGTTGTTTTTAAATGAATAAACAAGGAAATAAAACTAAACAAAATTTATCAAGAAGGATAAAACGAAAATGGAATGGTGTTGTTGGAAATAAAAAATCATCTTCTTCTTACATCTTATCATCGACGATGACATCGTCCACAACTCAAGCAGCAAGTAGCTGTTCTAGTGAAAGGAAAATCAAACCCAACTACTCGAATACATTTGATTCTGGAAAAGATAACTATTTTGTTTTTATTAATTTTTCAATTCTTAAAGAACTTATAGCTAAAACTGCATGCAACAACTGCTTTCAGCCATTACTTTTAACAGATGTTGATTCCAGTAGAAAAGGATTTGCACATTTGTTTCAATTAAAATGTGAACACTGTGATTATGTTAAAAGATTTAATTCATCAAACAAATCAATAAATGCTAAATTTGATGCAGTAACAGCTAACTCACCATATGATGTTAATATTCTTGCAATAATAGCTTTTCGAGAAGTAGGCTGTGGTTATGGAGCTATAAAAACATTTTCATCTTGCATGAACTTAAAATGTATATCTGAAAATGGATTTCAAAAATTAAACAAAACTATTATGGTAGCTTATAAAAGTGCTTCAGAGAAAAGTATGTTATTAGCGACTAAGGACTCTAAAAAAGTTGACATTGCTCAGGATATACCATGTGTAAGAGTTTCAATTGATGGTACATGGCAGAAACGCGGTCACAATTCATTGCACGGTGTAGTTACTGCGATTTCTGGGGATAAATGCATTGATATTGAAGTTTTGTCTAAGTACTGCATGGGCTGTAAAATGTGGAACAGTAAAAAAGGAACTCCAGAATATCAGTGTTGGATAATTGATCATCAATGTGAAATAAATCACAAATCTTCGTCTGGAAGTATGGAGTCTGCAGGAGCAGTAACAATTTTTAATCGCTCGGTTAAAAAAAATAATCTAATTTATAAAGAGTTTCTAGGTGATGGAGACACTTCTTCATTCAAAGATGTCAAAAACTCAAACCCTTACCAGGATTTTGACATCACTCCAATAAAACTTGAATGTGTAGGTCATGTGCAAAAAAGATTGGGTACACGACTTAGAAATTTAGTCAAAGCACACAAAGGCACTAAAACACCTTTATCAGGTAGAGGTAACCTAACAGAAAAATGTATAAATTCTATGCAAAACTATTATGGCATGGCCATTCGTCAAAATGTCAACAACTTGTATGCTATGAAAAAGGCAGTTTATGCTATTTTATTTCATTTTACCAACTTTGAAAACCAGCAAATGCAACATCAGTTTTGCCCAAGAGGATTGGCAAGTTGGTGCAAATATTGGGCTCTAAATAATACAAATTACAAATCAAAATCATGTATACCTATCTGGATTAAGAATCTTATTTTACCAATCATCAAGGATCTTCAGGCTGATGATCTTCTAATTAAATGTTTGCATGGAACGACGCAAAATGCCAATGAAGCATTAAATTCTATTATATGGTCTCGCGTACCAAAGCACACATTTGTTAGTAAGTCTACAATTGAAATGGGAACATACTCAGCAGTGCTGCATTATAATGATGGTGCTAATGGTGTATTAGAAGTTTTAAAATACTTTGGCTTGAGTGGAATTGTTACATTAGCTTCGTCAAGTAAAGTTGACAAAACCAGAATTCGACATATGAAGTCAAAGTCAACGGATAAAAGTAAAATGCAGAGAAAAAAAATAAGAGCAGTTAAAAAAGGTTTCATAGACGATCAGCAAATAAAAGAAACAACTGATAGTTACATCTCTGGTGGATTTTGATAATTTTTATGTTGTTATATATTTTTTTCTTATTTTTGCTTTTTTCTCAATATGTATTTTTTTAAACTTTGAAACACATTTTCTCATTAACAAAACAGAATTACATAATACAATTTTCAGGATTTGTTTATCATAATATAATACTTCATTTAACCCTCAGAATTTTCATAAAAAGTTATAGAAAGTGAAATATTGATGTTTATAGTGCTGAATTTATTGATATTTCATATATATATTAGGTGATTTTGTTAGAAATGCAATATTTCATGAAATAATTTAAATTATAAAAATTCCCACGGTCAAACAGGGTGAAATATGATTAGGAAGCTATGTTCAAAATTTTAGTTTCAGTAGTTGAGGCAAAATTAAGTTATTAGGTTTTGAAGATTTACTAAAAACACATGTTTTACAACCCATTTTTGGACATTATGGATAATAAAATTAATTAAAAAAAAAAATTATCTGTTTTTTATTTTATTTTAATATAAAATAATTGTCATTAAAAAAAAAAAAAATCAAAATTTTGATTATTTACAAAAAAACTTGTTTTCAGTTGTGTGCCACCTTAAAAAGCAAGAACCTTTGATGACTAATAGCTCACCGCTCAGAGTATATCGCACCTAATTACAGAGTTAATAACGCTTTCGCTTAGATATTAAAAAAACTTTTCTTTAAATATTAATAACGATAGTTTTTATTTTGCCATGTGTCTTCCCCTACTACCGAGATAGTTCTGCTTGATAAAATTTACGTCATAAATTAATAATCCGCCTAAACCGGTATTAAACAGCTTAATTAAAGGTTTTTTTGTTAAGAGTTTAATTGCAACAAAAAAAAAGTTGCTACAAGAAACGTCTAACAGATAGAGTTTAACTTAATTGATATATCTAGCTCCAAGTGACCCGTTTTCAGGGTCGTCTCTTGCTTTGTAAATAAATATAGTCTTAATGAGAGGTTGAAACTTTATTAAAGTTTTAAATTTCGAAAATCACCATGAAAAGTCACATAATTGCCATCTATTTTAAGTGTTTTTGTAATCAATAAATTAAGTATGGGTACCTACAACAGTAGAAAGAATTTTCTTTCTTAAAGTAAGATATTAAATTAAGACATTTTCTTTCGAAATAAATAAACGGCGTTAGAGTTCTTATATACTCTAAGTATGCAAAAAAAGTGCTCATAATTTTTTTGCTTTAAGAGCATTTTAAGGGATTTATTTTTCTGCCGTTTACCAAGGAGTTATCATAGACTGGAGTGAGAACGAAGTTAAAATACGTCATTTTTCAAGGAACAGTCTTAGTAGTAAAATAATTTTCTACTAAACACTGCGTAGTTATGATAACTAAAAGTTAACCAATCACATTCCACGTTTAACAAAAATTATCCAATGATATTGTTTCAAAACGTTATATACGGTTGCAAATAAAAGATGGAAGTTTAAAAAATTCGTAAACTATATTTAGAGTTAGTTTTTTGTTATTGTTTTGTTGTGCTTTTGAACGACTAATAATAAATTTCTAGATTAGAATTTAACTAATAAATGTATAAATAAGAATTTGTTAATATTTATGCCGTATTATAAAATAAAGTTTTAAATTTCTATATTTGCTTTTAAATCAGACAAAAACACTCCAACACAAAAAAATGCAACAAAGCAAATCCAACACCAAATAAAATCCTGGAGGGATTTAATTAGTTCCTAGCCGAAATAACAGTTTTAAAGAACGTAACTAACCTATAGCTGAACAGGAAAGCAAAAAATAAGGTTCAAATAAGTAGTAGAGATTTAGGTAGGGAATCTAAAACTTTGATATTTGTAGCTATTGAGGTAAGCAAGAAACAATTACTTCGTCTTAATCGTGATTTTTGTTTTAATTAACTTCTTGATTGATCGAATAGTTGTTAAAAACATATCTAATAAACTTTTCTTTTATTAATCAATTTTGATTACAACTCTTAAAGCTTATTGATTACGTTTTAAAAATTTTCCATTTTTTTGCAAAAGCCCCATTTTGAATTACTTCTAGAATAATTATACTACAAAGACTGTAACGCAATTTTAATTCATTTTCGACTTTGTTCTCCCTCCAGCTAAGCTAATATACCTCCTTGAGTTTACTAAAAAAATACTTAAATAATAAATGTAGAAATACAAGTCGATAGAGGATAGATAAATAGTGGAATTATAGTAATCTATATTTTCAATATTAACATCTATAACACGAAGCTTTAAATTTAAAAGTACAATTTAAAAAAAGATTACAATAAATTAATTACTTAATAAAGTTTTAAAAAGATTTTATATTACCTATCATTTTAAGCTACTAAACATTATCTACCTAATGTCTACTTAAACATTTTGAACTCGTACCATGAAAGGTCGTGACTTCTTTAAGAAAACACTTGGTTAAGAAAAGTCTGGAAACTACTTAAAAACTAAGAAATAGTGTATTTTACAGAATACAGAACCGTAACTAATATCGAACAATAGGAGTAACTATGCGCACTAATAATAATAATATTCACTGTGCTATTTATATTAAGAAACAAAAGCAGTGAGTTCTAGTAATGAAACTACCTATTAATCATTTTTAACAACAGACACTAACATAAAGATAAGCCAAAGGTAACAACATTACGCAAAAAATTATCAAAGAAAATGTTATTTATTTTCAGAATAGTTATATTGAAGGCTAGACAACACTTAGACCTAAAGCAGTAACACCTCTCAACTGGTAAGGTTGATGAATCTTGCTCTAGATCTATATCTCAAATATATTGTGTTTTATAGTTATACCAACTATAAAACACAATTTTTTTTTTAATGTTATATAACATATAAAAACACCTCATTTAACAATCATGTATACATGATTGTTTGTTTTTATCTAATGTGTATACACATTAGATAAAATACATTTCATACTATTATAAAAACACATTTATATAAACACATTTATAAAACAACTATATAACATATATCACCACATACACGTATTTATCAAAAACGTTTTAACTTTGAGCATAATTTAAACATATATGCAAACCTTTAACAACTATAAAACAACATTTATTAGCATCAATTATTTTTAATGTAACAAAGAATGCAGACTACAATTCACAACATTGTAATGAAAAAGATGAAACCATTTAAGAACAAAATTAAAAATTTCTAATAAATACATATTCAGATACCTTAAAATGAAGCATAACACAACATTCTTTTGACGAATTCCAGAAGAACTTTTTTGAATTTTTCTATTCCTTATTATTTTTCCTAAGAATATAAAACATACATATAGATATAGAGAAATATAAAATAGATCGAAATAAACGCAAACTTATGTATATAAACTTACATGACCACAAACAGTCTTACTTTATTAAACTTTTCATATTAAATACATAAATAAAATTTTATTCTCATTATTCTTTCTACAAAAAATAATCTTAATCTATAAATATGAAAATGAATTGAACTTACTAAAAAAGCATGCATGATCCAGAAAAAAATATGAGTAAACATTAAAACCACAAATTGCGAACGAGATTTAGGTGTTCACATAGATTCGAACTTATTATTTTCCAAACACACAACTATTCAAGTCAACAAAGCCACACAAATAATAGGAATAATAAAAAGATCATTTACATCATATACAGACTTATTATCCTTCAAAAAACTATTTTCAGCACTAGTCCGCCCTCACCTAGAATACTGTGGATCAATCTGTAACCCTAGACTTCTAAAAGACAAACGGCAAATAGAAAATGTGTTAAGAAGAGCTTCGAAACGAATCAATGGATTATACGATCTACCTTATGAACAAAGATTGTTGGCGTTAAATATGACAACTGTAAAATACAGGCTACTTCGTGCAGACCTAATCAACGTCTATAAATGGTGCAAAAATAACAAGTGACAGAAGTCTTTTTGAAATAGATAGGCAATTTATTACTCGTGGTCATATATATAAACTAAAAAAACAATCTTCGCAATTAAATTAACGTCCACATTTTATTTTCTATTAGTTATACAAACTCTGTAATTGTCAAGTATTATATAACTAGGTTGACAAGCAGTTTATGCCTACACAATTTATTGTAAAACCTTAATTTAAAAAAAAAATGAAAACAGGCTATATAAATTACAAAAATAAAAACAACCAACTACAAATAAACGATTATTTAAATTTTTATTTTAAACAATGAACAACATCAATTCTTCTTGAAAATAAAAATATATCAGCTTTAATTTGCTTGCTGACCTTACTCGAAAGACCGCATGGAATATATAACCGCGCATAAAAAAGTCTAGAAACTACTTAAAAACTAAGAAATAGTGTATTTTACAGAATACAGAACCGTAATTAACAATACGAACAATAGGCGTAACTATGCGCACTAATAATATTCACTGCGCTATTAATATTTAAGTTATGATAGTGTGCATATCTTAAAAAAACATATAACCAATTTAAAGTATATATAATCAAAACATATATAAGATATGATATTTCTTTCATATTTTGATTATTTATACTATATATAAATAATTTATATATATTATTTAATATTACTATATTTAAATAGAAAACTTTAAATACTGGTATATAACAGTTAGAGTGTGTGTGTGTGTGTACATACTCTAACTGTTATATACCAGTATTTACTGGTATATAACAGTTTTTTATATAGTACACACACACACACACACACACACACACACACACACACACACACACACACACACACACACACACACACGCACACACATATTATGGGATGCGTAATTATAAAAGAAAAACTTCAAGTGGTGCTTTCACAAGCCAGCAGCTTAGTGATGCAGCAAGTTCTGTTTGTAGGGGAAAAAAAGTGTTATAAGGAAACCTGAAGCAACTAGCCTTGGTAGGTCAACATCATTTAACGCTGCAAATGTAAAAGTGTTTTTTGATAAGCTAGGTGAAGTTATGGATATATACAAATTCATTGCTTCACAAATATGGAACGTTGACGAAACTGGTGTATCTACAGTTGTAAAAGATTGTGGCTGCAAAGGGCAAGAGAAATGTTGGTGCTATGACATCTGGAGAAAAAGGCACTAATGTCACGATGCTAATCGCTGTATCTGCCTCAGGAAATACAGTGCCTCCAATTTTTGTGTTTCCTTGTAAAAATTACAAAGTTTATTTTGTTAATAATGATCCACCGGAGTGTATTGGGATAGGTAATGGAAGTGGCTGGGTTACAGATATTGAATTCAAAAATTTTATCCAACATTTCATTAGGCATGTGAAGCCTTCAAATGAATATAAAATTCTGTTGATTTTGAATAATCACTCTTCTCACTTACATTTTGAAACACTAAACTTAGCAAAGGAGAATGGAATAGTCATGTTGTTTTTTCCCACCACAAGCTGCAGCCATTAGATTTATCAGTGTTTGGACCTTTTAAAAAGTATCTATCAGTTGCACAAGATGCATGGCTGAGAAACAATCCTGGAAAAGCCACAACAATATTTGATATACCAAAAATGGTTTCTGATTCATTGCCATTAGCTATAACGTGTACTAATATTACAAAGGGTTTTCAAAAAACTGGTGTATACCCGTACAATGCAAACATTTTTGCTGATTTTACCATAATTTGTCACAGACCGTATAGAACCAGCAAATCTTGTATCTGAGCTATCACAGGAAGCTTCTTCTGAAGTACGTTTAACATCATCTTCAGGTCAATCTGTCAAAAATAGTATTAATAAAGAGATGTTACTTGTTCCTGAAACTCCTAAAGCATTTTCTCCAGAAACTGTGCGACCCAAAAGCAGCACCAAGAAAGATATATTTGACGAGACGATGAAAAAGGAAAGCTGCTATTCTAACAGACACTCCAGAAAGAATTATATTAAAACAGCAGTAAGCTAAAAAACCTAAAAAAGTTGAGAAACAAAAATTTTTTTTACCTGTCAATCTCTTTTAAATAATAATAAAGAGCGTGGTAATAAAGAGACTCAGTTACATAGTATATTAAAAAAATTAAGAAACATACAAACAAAAAAACTGAGAAGAAAGAAAAAAAAAGAAACCAAAAAAACTTTTTGCCTGTCAATCTTTTGCAGATCATGGTAATAAGGAGACTCTGCTGTTTAGTATATTAAAAAAAGTTAAAAAACAATCAAACAAAAAAACTAAGATGGCAAAAAATTAAAGACAAGTGCAGAACACGAATATGCTTGTCTTCTATGTTGGAAACTTATTCTGAAAGTCTACCAGAAGAAAATTTGATCCAGTGTCAAGGTTCATCAATCAATGGTCTCATTCAAAATGTGATTCATATTCTGGTCAAAATTATATTTGTATTAACTGCAAAATAGAAATTGAAGACTAACATTAAGTGTTTAGTTTTTATTTTATCATAATATTAACAAGTTTTGTTTAAAAATGTGTTAAAAAAGTTTTGCTTAGTTTTAAGATTGTTTTGTTTTGTTTTTATTTTAGTCTCAAAATTATTAGTTTTTATATGCATATCTTAAATAACTTGTTAAAATTAAAAGTATATATTTAATTTATAAGCAAGCTATGTTTTGGTTTTATAACTGAGTTAATAATTGTCACAGAAATGCTTTCATTTTTTTATTGCTCAACTTACCCCACGCAATTGCTCAACTTACCCCGCTGGGGTAGGTTGAGCAGCCTAATAAACTTTAGACTATATTTTCTAAAACAAATCGAAAAAAGTTTTTTTGTCTCAACCATTTTTTAGCAGATCAAATTACCTTTCTAATAGTGAAAAAATTATATTAATCCGATGTACCGTTCAAGAGGTCCGTTAGATTTAGTAAAAATAGCCCAACTAGCCCCGCCCTACCCTATAATAATAATACCACAAAATACTTTTATTTAAATCACTTTAAAATTTAATCTTGTATTGTGTTTAATTTATATTTTCATGTATAATATTTTTTTAAACCATTTTATTTGTATGTTAAAAAATAAAATTATTCAAAATTTCTGTTACTTATGCAATATTTCTTCTGTTTTAGTATGTTATTTTAGAAAAAGAGAAATCTTTTTCTAAAATAACATACTAAAACACGAGAATTTCGTATTTCAGCTACATATATATTAAATTTTTTAGATATATTTCCAAAAAATACAAAACTATAATTGTCAACTAAAATAAACTTATTAAACTCAAACTTAAAAAAAACAATGATCATCAATTTTTAATGACAAGTTTTTAATGACTTTGTTTTGTACGAATATTTAGGGGCTTGGCAATAAGGCTATTTTTGTGTTCTTCTTGACCCTGTCATTCGTAAATAAAACACAAAAAAGTAATAATTTGTTATGGCAAATTTAGAAAAATAAAAAAATAAAAAACCAACCACTGCATTAAAAAATGTCTTTATGTAATAAAAAAAACAAAAATCAATGACGAAATTAAATTTGAAAAAAAAAATTTATCTGATAATTATCAAATTAATAATAATTAAAATAAGAATAATTTGAACAATATTATAATATTTTTTTAAAAATAAAAATGATCTTGTAGACTAAAGTCACTTAATTTAAAACTTAATTTTCTTCGTTATTCTTCGACAATTCGTGATGTTAGAATTATCTTGTTCTATCTCCACTTTTTGAAAAAATTGAGTTATTGATAGTGTTGTGTACCTAAAAATAATGTTTTTCTACTGTATTGATATCTAAGTTATAAATAAAAAAGTTGTGGAGAAAACACAAAAGTTATAAAAAAAATTTTATATGCCGTCGCCTAAAGTCTTTCTTTTTTAAACCGTTTTATCTCAAAACTCAAAAATATGGAGACAAGATAATTCTAACGTCGCGAAATTTTAAGTCCGCGTCATTTGATTATTCACTTATTTACGAAAAAAGAGTTAAACTAACTTTCTTTCCGAAATTTTGAATGAGGAATAAAGTTTGATTATCAGACAAACTTTTAGCTTAATTAAAGATAATATTTTAAATCCCTTAAATAATTAAGGAGGTTGCTCAAAATTTATATGGTCATAGTTTTTGAACACTAAGAGATTATTGCATGACATTAGAGACTTGTTAATGAACATAAATTTAGTTTAAAATGTTAAAAAAATGTATGCATAAATTTTATAAACTCATCGCTCTCACACACTAATGGCATGAAAGGGAAGTTAACATTTTAGGGTTTTATTGTTAACAGACTCCGATTATCGCAATGCTTTTGAAAAGCTTTACATAAACATGAATATATAAATGTTTGGAGTCTGTTCCATGTCGTTACATAAAGTTAAATTCTTAAACAAAAACAAAAAGCTTGCTACGGGCCTGATTTTAAATATGTAATTGGAATCTGGTTGTTTAAATATTGTGTTTGCACTTTTGTTAACTTCTTTACTTTAAATTTTTGAAAATTTGAAGTAAAAAAAGTAACAAAAATTTACTGAAAAAAAAACTTTATGTTATTTCATCTGTATGATAAAATAACATTAAGACACTTTTCTTCACAATCGACCATATGATTTTAGATTTGAAAGTATGTTTTTTTGAACCATTTTACTAAATTTGCTATATTAAATAAATTAAAATAATCGGTTGTTGTGGTTATGAAAAGTTATAAATTGAAAAGTTAATTACCTTTACTTTTTCTTTTTTAGCTTTAATTTTTTTTATTTTTGTCTAATTAATCTTGATGTTAATTACATCATTTATTTAAAAGTTTTTTTAAAAAAGACTGTCTGGTTTATTGTTCTTGCTTTGGAAATGGCTCTGCATTTTGCAATTTTACTCTAAGTTTTGTATTTTGGATTCTTTTATTCAGCGTGGTTGTTGTTAAAAACCAATCTAACCAAAATAAAAATTATTTCTGGAAATGTCTAACTAGAATAATTGTTAGATAATAGAATAATAAAGGAATAATTGTTGTCTGAAATAGACTAGTTGAAATTAGTTCATTCCAGACAACAGTTTTATGAATACCTCTTAATAAATAAACAAAAAACAAAAAATTTTCATTTTTGTTAGAGTGGTTGTTATGACCAAGGCTGACCAGGGCTGTTCCGAACGGGGGTAAAGGGGTATCCCCCACCTTCAAGCTGTTATACATGCATTTGAGTTAGTACATTTGTACATTTAATTAATTTTAGTTGGCAAGTTTTGAAGTATAGTTGGCAAATGTCAAATACGAGGACCCTTTTTTGTGTGTGTGTGTCTAGTAGGCAAAAATCACAACGACCCCCGTCCCTACACTGAAAGACCTTTTCGGGATGACCCTGACAATAACCACGCTGAATAAGAGAAGCAAAAAGCAGCCGCATAGCTACAAATATGCCCGGCTCCTTTACGGTAAATTTTATCAGGACCACTAACCTATTTCCTCCCGACAAATTAATACTAAAACAAATAAATAAATCTTTCTTTCTAAAAAGTTACCCCAACTTTAAAGAAAAACAAAATATTAGAGAAAAAAATAAGGATACAACCCTCTTTGCCTAGTAAACAACTTTAACATGCATGTTCATCGGGACTACATAAATGCTGTCAAGAGAATCAAAGAAATCAAAGTAAAGTCTGAAAGATAAAGTAAAATCAAAAAAAAGAAAAAAAAATTCAAAAAAGTGGAGTTTTCCAGTTGGGTCTGAAAACAATTTTAAGATGTACTTTTAATAAATTTACACACGCTGGAAGTTTAAGAGCTCTTGCTAGTTTGGAAGGTGAAAAATCCGGAACAACTGATAGCCGACAAACATATTGTGAAGTCAAACTAACGTTTGAAAAGTTTATTCTAAAGCGCTATTTTAATTGAATAAGATTTTGTTTTTCTAATTATCCTTGTGCGGGTCGGACACCAACGCAATAAAAAGGAGGTTAATAGGATGCCCACAACCTATAGTAGAAGATTAAACAGCTTTCCTTACCAAATTTATTCAAACAGATTATATATGATAAAATACAATAAAAGATTATATCTGATAAACACTCCTTTAATCATAAAAATTATATCAGATAGTTTAAATGACTTACAATTTTTTGAAAACTGTTTTAGCAGTCGATGTCCTTGCGGATACCAAAAATGTTATATTGCGTCATATTACCATAACAAAGTACTTGATTGAAAAGGCAAGTACAAAGAAAAAAAACTGGAGTAAAAGCGCTCTCTAACGAACAGTGACAATGGGTAATTCATGCTTGAGCAAACCTTAGTCAAGGTTTGCTCAAGCATGAATTACTCATTGCTTAGAAATTATGTTTTTTAAATATTATATTTACGTAAGTTTACTTTATAAATAACTTTTTTTACATTTAAAAAGTAACTTACATTTCGATGTAAATTTTTTACATAATTATAACCAAAATTACTTTTCAAAGTAATTTACTTTACACAACTTACCATTAAAAGTATGTTACATTTACAAGTAAAAGTAAAAATGCAAATAACTTTTACTTGTAAAAGTACATTACTTTTTGAATTGTTCGTGGTCTTCGAAGTAATTCGTTCGTGAATTGAATTCGTTCGTGAATTGAATTCGTTCGTGAATTGAATTCGTTGTTCGTGAATTGAATTCGTTCGTGAATTGAATTCGTTGTTCGTGAATTGAATTCGTTCGTGAATTCGAATTCGTTCGTGAATTGAATTCGTGGTCTTCGAAGTAACTTTTCTTCTGTTGAGTCTTATCTCTTGCAAAGTTCACCAGACCTACTTGCTCTTTGTGAGACTAATTTGAGTTCGGCTGTCTCATCTTGTGATCTTAGTGTTGATGGTTATCTTCCTCTGATTCGTAAAGACTCCAATAGTCACATGCTTGGCCTGGGCATTTACATTCGTAAGAATTCACCTGTTTGTCGTGAAACTAGGTTTGAATCCACAGACTATTCTTTCATGTGCTTTCGTTTAGCACCACTTCACTCTATTGCCTTTCTCTTTGTTCTATATCGATCTCCTTCATCTCAAGACTGTACTCTTTTTGATGTTATTTCTGATCATATTGACCAAGCCCTCTCTCTTTATCCATCAGCTAATATAGTTGTTGTCGGTGACTTTAATGCTCACCACTCTGAATGGCTTGGCTCTAGTGTCAGTGACTCTGCAGGCATTAAAGCCCACAACTTTTGCCTTTCTCAATCCCTAACTCAAATAGTCAACTTTCCAACTCGCTTTCCTGACAACCCTAATCATTTACCTTCTCTACTCGACTTATGTCTTGTTTCTGATCCTAGTCAGTGCTCAGTTTCTCCACATTCACCCTAAGGTGCTTCTGATCACAGTTTGATCTCTTTAAAACTAATATCTCATTCTTCTTCATCACCTGAATACCCCTACTATCGAACCTCTTACAACTACAGTAAAGCTGACTGGGATTCTTTCCGTGATTTTCTTTGTGATGGCCCTTGGGTAGAAATCTTTCAACTTCCTGTCGACAAATGTGCTTCTTATATAACTTCGTGGATTCAGGCTGGCATGGAATCTTTTATTCCCTCTCGACGATTCCAGGTCAAGCCTCACTCTCCCCCATGGTTTTCCTCACACTGTGCTGCTGCGATTGCCAATCGAAACCGTTACTTCCATATTTATCAGCAAAACAATTCTCCAGAAAACAGACGTCTGTTTATTACTGCTAGAAACAACTGTAAAAAGGTTTTGTCTAACGCCAAAACCCGCTATTCTCAGGTCATGAAATCTCGTATCTCATCTCAAAAATTAGGCTCTCGTGACTTCTGGAGAATCTTTAATAATATCAATAATAAGGGCAAATCTATAATTCCACCTCTCTTGTATGGTTCAGACTTTGTCACCTCACCTAAAGACAAAGCCGAACTGTTTGCTAAAAACTTTTCATCAATATCATCTCTTGATTCCACTAATTGCGTTCTACCTGATATTGCCAACAAACAGGTTGATTCATTGCTTGACATTCATATCACTTCAGCATCTGTATCTAAAGTGATTTCCTGTCTAGACTTTTCTACAGCTTGTGGCCCAGACAACATACCTGTTATTGTCTTGCAGAAATGTTCTCCAGAGCTGTCGTCTATACTCTCAAAACTATTCAACAAGTGCTTATCAGAGTCTTGTTTTCCAGCCTGCTGGAAAGCCGCATCTGTCATCCCTATCTTCAAAAATTCTGGGGAGCAATCTGATTCGTCTAACTACCGTCCCATAAGTCTTCTTCCTATCATAAGCAAGGTTTTTGAATCTTTAATTAACAAACACTTAATTTCTCATCTTGAATCTAATAACTTACTTTCTGACCATCAATATGGATTTCGATCTTCTCGTTCTACAGCTGATTTGCTAACAGTAATAACTGACAGGTTTTATCGTGCATTAGGTGAAGGTGGAGAGGTTAAGGCCATCGCTCTTGACATTTCAAAAGCGTTTGATAAAGTTTGGCATGCTGGTCTTCTCCATAAGATTTCTTCTTATGGTGTATCCGGCAACATCTTTAAGATCATTGAATCCTTCCTTTCCAATCGTAGCATAAAAGTTGTCCTCGATGGACAACACTCTTCTTCTTATTCTGTAACTTCAGGGGTTCCTCAAGGTTCTATCCTTGGCCCTATACTCTTTTTAATTTACATTAACGATCTTCCAGATATTCGCACACCTAAGGTGGCATTGTTTGCTGATGATACTACCATTTATTCTTTTCGTGATAAGAAACCAACACCCTCTGATTGCCTGGAGGGGGCATTTGAGCTTGAAAAGGATCTCACTTCTGCTACAGCATGGGGCTCACAGTGGCTGGTGAACTTTAATTCAGATAAAACTCAATTTTTTTCAGCCAATCGTTATCGCAATAATTTAGATCTTCCTATATTTATGAACGGTGATGTACTCGATGAGTCACCTACTCTTCATCTTCTAGGATTAACTCTTACTTCCAATCTTTCTTGGAAACCATATATCAAATCGGTTGCAAAATTAGCATCTGCTAAGGTTGCATCTCTTTATCGAGCTCGCCACTTTCTTACTCTGGATTCTATTCTCTACCTCTATAAATCTCAAATCCGGCCTTGTATGGAATACTGTTGCCATATCTGGGGCGGATCTTCTAATGATGCCCTTTCTCTTTTAGACAAGGTGCAAAAACGCATTGTAAACATAGTTGGACCTGCTCTTGCAGCCAACCTTCAACCATTATCACATCGTCGTAATGTTGCTTCTCTTTCTCTTTTCTACAAATACTATAATGGGCACTGCTCGAAAGAGCTAGCGTCTCTTGTGCCATCTACTAAAATTCATTCTCGTGTTACTCGTCATTCAATTAAGTGTCATCCTTTTTCTGTGACTGTTCCTAAGTGCTCCAAAAACGCTTATTCGTCTAGTTTTTTTCCTCGAACATCAGCTCTTTGGAATTCGCTTCCTTCATTTTGCTTTCCTGATTCATATAATTTGCAATCTTTTAAATCGTCCGTCAATCGTTATCTTGCTCTACAATCTTCATCTTTTCTCTTACAGTAACTTCCAACTTTAATTAGTGGCTGCTTGCAGCCTTGTTGGAAGCGAAGATGTATAAATTTCTTTTTATATTATGACAAGAATTTTATACACGTAACAATAAAGTTTTATAACGATCAGCTATTATCACATCACCCCAAGAACTGAAGTTCTTAAGTAACATAGTCATTTAAATATGTCGGCTTTTTCCTTTCTCTGGTTGATCGTCTGATCGCTGGTAATAAATTATCAACGATTTCTCTGCCGTCAGCTTCCTCCTCAGCGTCAACAACTGTTTCTTCAGTTCCTTCCTCTCGTGCAGCAAAAATGTCTAAATCTTCTAAATCACTTTCATCACTGTCAACCTCTTCACTGATAACAATTTTACTTGAAGCGTTTGAAGAATTTGAGGCAGGAGCTATTCTCACGTCTCGCACATGTCTTGGTACACCATCAATTTCAATATTTGTGTTTGTGAGTATGTCAGTTACAGTACCAATTTTCCAAACTGAAGTGCACTTTGCATCAGCGGGGCGAACATAAACATTTTCTCCAATTCTATAAGTTTTCATAACTTGCCGTGAACTTTCCTGAGTTTCAGTGTTTTTCTCCTCTTGAATTGGCAGACGCCAAACGTACTTATTTTTTTGAGAAGCAGGTGCAGATTCCTCGTTTGTTCCCACCGTTGGTGTTGCATTGTACCAAAATACCGCTAATAAAGGACATATTTGTGCCCTCGCAGCTGTTCGTTTTACTGTGCGGTGGTTACGCTCCACAATCCCATTTCCTGATGGTCTATATGCACATCTATACTTCTTTTTAACACACCATTTTTCACATATATTTGAAAATTCACTAGATTTAAACACCGCTCCATTATCCATTAACAGTTCTTGCGGCGAGCCATGCTCCCTAAATACGGATTCCAATTGACTTACTACATTTTTGGTATCTTCGCGAGGCAACTTTCTCCAAATTGCAAACCGACTTGGTCCACAGTCAATCATTGTTAAATATGGCGACCCTTTATAGTGAGTCACATCACAAGCAACTCGGTACCATGTGTCTGGTACATCTAGCACTCCATTTTCCCATTTTATTGGCGCTGGATCAATTGAATTACATTGACAACATTTGCGAACACATTCTTCGACATCTTTTCTTAATACGTGCGGAAGTCTTCGTTGCACTGTAAACATTGTCCGATTAACGCCAAAATGATGCTTTGAGTGACAATTACGAATTTCTTCAGCAATACTTACTCCACATAGCTCTTTAGCACTTCTTCGTGAAAGCTCATTTAACCAAGTCTTTGGAACTCTTGTCAACACGTCAGCTTTGTTTTTGGAGGACGGAACCCATTTTAACGTGATGTTTATATTATATTCTTTTATTAGGTCTTGCAATAGAGAAAGTCTTCTTTTAATAAGCATTTCTGATAATGCATTTGATCGAATCCTATGACTTTCAGTCAGCATACTTTTTAGCCATCCATGAACTGTTACTGAATCAGTGAACACCGACAAATTCTTTATATCCCACTTAGCAGCTAGGTTTATCCCACGCACCACAGCATCTAATTCAGCAATATTAATATGCATAACATCATTTATACTTCGAAGCCAGGCTGCATCCTCAATTATTACGCCATCGTATTCTATAGCAACCCCTATTGCCATGCTGCTAGCATCACACCACAATGTTGCTCCATTTTGAATCCCTTTAGCATTCCATTTCCCTCTCACAGAATCACAAACTTCTAATCGACACAATATTTCGATTAACCATGACTGAGCTTGATCTCCGATTAGATCATCCCAAGTATTTCCTTGACTATGACGTTTTATAAAACTGCAGGCAATTCTAAGCCACCCTCCAACAGGATAGTGACCTAATAAGTGTCCACATATTGAAAAAAGTTTCCGTCGTGTTACTTTTTCAGTTTTGATATTTTGTGACTTTGGAATGATGTTTCCACGTTTCCAACATAGCTCCTTTTTTTCATTTCTAAACAGTTGCAAACCCAACACTCGTGCAGTATCACATTGCACCGGCTCTTTTGTTACCAATCCATAACACGCTAAATGATTTACGACCTTTTCAACTGATGTCTTTTCCAAATTGACAATTATGTCATCAATGTAGTGGTCTGTTGCTTCACTAATACCAGCATTAAGATTCAACACACTGCCTAAGACTGAAGACATTATTTTTGGGGCAGAATTTAACCCAAAACCAAGACGTGTAAGATAGTATTTTTCTTCTTTGTAGACTACCTTCTGATGCTCCCACAAACTCGGATCAATATGTATTTGCATATAGGCGCATCTAAGATCAAGCGTTGCAAATTTGTCACCAACAGTTCTCCATTTTCTAACTTTTTCATCACATGCATCACTTGAGGCATTATGTGAATTAACATACTGATTCAATTCGCGAAAATCCAGGACAGGTCGTATCTTTCCTTTATTTTCCTGCTCAACAGCCATTAACGGGACAATCCCTATTGTACTTTTTTCTTCTTTGTTGCATGGTTTCAACCAGCCATTTTTTACCCATACGTCCATCTCGTCATTAAATTGATGTAACAACTGGGGTTTCACCTTGTACTGCGCGACAGAATTTCTCAGTTGTGGTTGACCTTGTTTCCATTTATATTTAGCAGTCCACTTTGTACCATCAAAATAAGCATCAAAATCCTTGTCCTTTATACCAACAGCTTGTTTCTCTGCATGAATTGAAACAAAACCAAATTCAATTTTTCCATTGTACAAATGCACTCCTCCATAGCGATTAATGACATCCATACCAATAATAGCATCAATACCGTTGACAACACTTTTCAGAATCATTACTGATGTTTTGAGCTTTTTTCCTTCAATTATCAATGTTACTGTAGCTTCTCCCTCCGTTTTCACAAATTCTCCATTAACAGCCAACACCATTAGTTCATTTCTTCTGATACGAACACCGGCTTTCTGAGCCATATTGTTTGAAATAATAGTTCGAGTACATCCGCTGTCAACCAGTGCTTTTCCAGCAAAGGTGGAAAAGCGCTGGTTGACAGCGTATGTCAACCAGTGCTTTTCCACCTTTGCTGGAAAAGCACTGGTTGACAGCAGTTCAGAGATCGGAGATGGAATGACAGACTGTCATTCCATCTCCGATCTCTGAACTGCTCGTAAGCTTGAAAACCATCGACTGCAAATGCATCTAGTAGAGCTTTTTCAATGTCCGCAGCGGCGGTTTTTTGGCTCTCCCCAAGTTGCTCATATAATGCAAACGCACTGCCTTCAAGAAACAGCGGAATGATCAATGAAAGATCGCCCATATTTTGCAGCTCTCCCACCAGTTTGATTTTTTTCAGCCACACTACAACATCTCCAGATCCATCAAATTTTCCAATCATTTTCGCCATAGATGCCATACTGCCGAAATAGCTTGTTAATACGACAACTTTATTATACTTTTATTTTTCGACTCTGTTTATTAAATTCTATTTACAATTTTTATACAGAAACAAAAATTCTCGAGGGCGTAATTATATACAAAAATAGCTTATGACTTGACTAATAAATTACATCAATTAACTTTGATAATATTATGACAAGAATTTTATACACGTAACAATAAAGTTTTATAACGATCAGCTATTATCACAATAATTTAGTCAAAGGGTAATATTGTATAACATATAATACATCTAAATTTTTTAATTATTTTTTAAATATAGCAGTTAAACCCACTAGTCTAATTTTTAATTAAAAAATGTATAAATCACAGCAGCTATAAGCTACCCGCTTTATATACGTTTAAAACTTTACAACAACTTGAAATTTATAAGAACTGAAACATAAAGACTGAAATAAGAATACAACTTTTAAGTTTACAAAACTTGTTAAAAGTACAATATTTTGATTAAGAATATTTCATCATTTGTGAAAGTCAAGTTGTGAAGCAGCTTTTGGTTTACATCGTTTTTTATTCCTAAGCATGTAATTCTTAGTTTCTTTCTTATCCTTTGTGGACACTTTTTGTTGATTTTTGATTTGCTTCAAAATTTTCTTTTCTTTTGACAAACGAATTTCATTTCTGACAGGAGTATCAGTCAAGATCCTTGTTTTTAACTGCCTACTTTTAACATTTTTTTTTCTGGCAGATGCTTTTGGGTAAGGTTTTAAAACCTCAGGTGAGATTATAGAAGCAACACTTGTTGACACTTTGTTTAAAATACTTGTTTCAATATTTACTATAGTTATTTCAGACTCTATGTGATTAACATGTGCTGGTATCATTTCAGATTCCATGTTGTTGACAGGAGTGATAGTAACTGTATCTGGAGCAGCTCTATCTGTAACTGATGATGGTAAATATTCGTCATCTTTGAAAATTTCAGAATTGAATGGCTCAATGCCAGCTACTCTAAATCCTGTCTGTATATTAGATGGTGAGAAAGCTTTTGTATACGGTTCTCGAACTATTGAAACAATATCATAAATGGTCATTGGTCTTGGGTTTGAAACCATCCAATTATCACATGCAGAATTGTAAAACCTTTTCAATGGTCCAAAAACAGTTCTATCTAATGGCTGCAATTTATGGCTGCAATGGGGAGGAAAACTTATCATTGTAATTCCGTGTTGAATTGCAAGCTCCAAGCCTTTAACAGAAATATGACTTTCATGACTGTCGAGAAGTAACAAAACTGGAGATTCCTGAGAACAGTTTGAATATTTAACAAAATGTTTAATCCATTCTATGAAAATTTTTGAGTTCATCCAACCAGAAGGATTTGCAAATTCCACACATCCAGGAGGTCCTTCCTTAATCATGTAATCATGAAACTTTACCCTAGGAAAAATAAATAATGGAGGAATGGAATTTCCAATAGCATTAGAGGCACAACATGCAGTTACCAATGTTCCTCGTTCTGCAGATGTGATTCTTCCAACTTGTTTGCTTCCTCTACCAGCTAAAACCTTTACCGGCTTTTGAACGGTTGTTAAACCAGTTTCATCAACATTATATATACAGTTAGGATTATATTTATATCGATTTCTTACCGTTTTAAGATTTTGAAAAAACTCTCTTACAGTGTGTTTGTTAAAAGCTGTTGATCGAGCGAAGCTCGTTGCTTCAGGTGTTCGTAGAGACAACTCTGGTTGTCTTTTCATAAAACCTTGCAACCAATCAATGCCTGCAATTTTATTTTTGATCCATAATGATGGGCATATCTTATTGTTTTTTAAAGCAAATTCATATGCCAATAATCGCGTTGAAAGGCCATAGTTCATTTTTGATGCAATTAGTAAATAACTTGATAAACTTTTTTCATCTTCTGCTGTAAAAACTTGTCTATTGTTGTAGTTAGGCTTGAAAGCTTCATTTGGATTAAGCCTCTTTTTACAACAATATCTTTTTAAAGTCATTCTATCTATGTTAAACTGACGTGCTACAACATTTAGTTGTGTTCCTTCTAAAACTTTATTAACAGCTACTTTCATTGTTTCACTTGGTATAGCAACTTTATTTGTTTTTTTAATTCTATTTCTAACCATTTTAAGATCTGTAAAAAAATATATCAATAAAAACATATGTTTTTAATAAATGCTAATATTTAACATAATAATATTATGTTAAATATTTTTTAATTATTATGTTAAATATTATTCTTTTGATATTATAAAATAATAGTATTATTATTACTAGCTTATAACATAAGTAGATTTAAAAAATGAAATGCTAAAAGCTATTTTTTGTTTATATATAGTTTTTTTTTAAATTATAAATACAATTCCATTCGTTTAACTGTATTGCTTATAAACAAAAACATGGGGCACTTCGTCTTCTATGGGGCACTTTGATCCTCCGATCAATGGGCCCCGCATAGTCAAAGATCAATGTACCCCAATAGGTATAGGTAACATATTGATAGCAATATCTACTGTATAAATTGCAGCCAAATAAAAATTATATATTATATTATACACCTAACACTTACAAATTTAAAATAAAATTGTTGTTAACCCATACAGACATCTAAATAAAAATATATTTGAATTATAGTACGATTTAAAAAAATCACTTTTTATGACGAAAAACAATATTTTCTTTATTTTTTTTGACGCTGATAACCTTATAAAAAAATATTACGAATAATCAATTAGGGAAGCATAATGGTTAATTAAATTGCAACCTCACTTCTAGTAAGGCAAAAATGAACGAGTAAAAGCCAAAAGATCATACTGCCCCGGCGATCAATGCGCCCCCATCTCCCCTACTCGTTTAAAAAACTTAACTTAAGTAATTAAGTTTTACATGTTATATAATTTATGTAAAAAAAAACGAATTACTTTTAAATGTAAGAAAATTATATATTTTTATATAAGTTATGTAAAGTAATTTACGCTTAAAAGTAATTCGCGTTTTTACATCAAAATAAGTAAAAGGACCATCCCTAATTGACAGCGTTTGAGTTTTTTTGTTGTTGTTGTTTTTTGACAAGATTTTGATGTAACAAGGCTAAGACTCTTCTTCCGAATATAATTTTTCCTCATGGAGGTTGTTTGGCATACTACAATCATGAGGAAGATTGTCAAAGAATGCATGGTGCCTTGGTTCGCAGAACCTTTTGAACACTTGCAGGTCCTCGAACTTGACCAGGGATGTTGGTAGTGGTTGAAGGTAATTCCTCTCTATGTCGAACTTCAACACCATTTTGATATTTGCTGGAAGAGTCATTCTTCTAGGTGAAATGCATAAGCATAGGATGTTCTATAGAGAAAACAACTTCCCTGATTGGATGGGTTGGCACCGTACAGGTTGGTTTGAACAGTAGTTTCATGTAGACTGCTATTTTGAAGAAACTCTCCTGGTCCATTATGATCATATTGTAAGGGGAAGACCTCACGCGGGCACTCCTAAATTCTTCCACCCACTGATCAGAAACATCAGTAGGGAATTTGATAAGCTAAACTCCAAATATGGAGCAAGCTTTAAACATTTATATGTTTATACTTATATCAAATGCGAATGCTTTTCAAAAAAATTGCAATGATTGAGGTCTAGAAACCTGCCCCAAACGTAAGAGCAAATACATAAAATAACTTTTTTACTATGCTCAACTAAATTTATATTCACCGCTTTTTAAATTCACATAAATAAAGATTGTATAATGATCAGGTTCGGATAAAGCACTTTCGAGGGTGCAGAGTTTTCTGAGCTGGTAGGAATGTTTCTTCATCTTCAAATTTTACAATTTTATAACAAGTTTGAGTTAGTTTATACCATTACGATGACTTGGCCATCTTATTATTATTATCAATGGCTTGGTAAAAATAAAAAAGCAGATGTATTTCAAAACACTGTCCCTCTGTATAGTAAAGTTTTATTAAAGTCTGGCTATAAATGTAGTCTATCATCTATCAACCTATCCAGGGCCGTCCCTGTGGGGGGGGGGGGGACAACAGGGCAAGCTGTCTCGGGCGCCGCTGGAAGTTTTTCTTTTTAAGTAGTCTTCATAACTTCATAAAATATCTTAACCATTCAAACCTTGGGCGCCCAACATTTTTAGTCATTGACTTTAATGGATTTATCAGGTTGTGTAGGCATGCAAAGACATTAGGTCTCGAGAAAAAGTTTATTTTTTACTTTTGAGTGTTGCTTTTTTAAAAATTTCTTTAAATAAATTATGTTTTAATTTACTTTTTTAGTCCAATCAAAAAGTTTTTTTTTTTTTATTTCATTCAATATATTTTTTAACGATTTCCTTTATTTACACTAGACTAAAGTTTGTTTTGAGAAGTTTTTTAACAATTTCTTTTATTTACGTTAAAGTCAAGTTTTTTTTTCGATCGGTTTGTTTTAATTTCTTTTTTAAATAATTTCGATTTTTGACGCTGAACTCATGTTTGTTTTGGGCGGATAATAAAATAAATAAACCGACAAGAAAGTAGTTGATAAAAATGTTGTAATAAAAAGGGTTGCAAACTTTAACCAGAAGTAACCTTAATGATGAATTTAAAAACTTACATTATGAAGAGTTTATGTTTATGTCTCCAGAATCGAAAACAAAGTTTTACAGTGTTAACTTGAATTTGAATATTTTTTTATTGAAAATGTTTAAAAAAATGTCAGTTTCAAAGAAAAAAATTTGCCAAGGACTCTAAAGCAGCTCATGAAGCTGTTTTAAGTAAAATTCCGATCACACTCTTTTCATTCTCCAAGTTCTTCACAACTTTGTGAATCAAACATTTTATGAGATAAAAACTCCTTAAAAACATCCTGTGAGACCGCAACTCTGTCTCAATCTAACCAAGAGGAAGATAATGTGAGTAACCTTCTATTGTATAGTTCACCTTCTTCCGCTAGTTTTGCCACGTGTTCATCAACTTCATCTTTGGACATTTGTAGCCAAAGATCTCAGGAAGCATCAAAGAAAAACAAAGAACCTAAAATTAAATTTAAAGCCAATAGTAGTAAAACAGATGATAGTTTTGCAATTACAATAGATTTTTTGCATAATTCAGCTTATTGTCTTTCTTGCCATGTTTGATCCAACTCCAAAATCATATTTTGGGAAGAAAAGGTTTCAACAATTGGAAAAAGTTCACAGAGCAACTCCACCTCATTTCAGTTTAAAACGAAAAATGTTTAAATTTCATAAATTAAAGTAAATTGAATAACTTTAAAAAAAAAAAAACCACACGACGAACTTTCTGACAAAAAAAACATTATACATTGCATTACATATAATTTATATGTATAAAATGTTTATACGTATATTAAAAAATAATAATTTTGGTTTGTAAAAAATGGTTATTCGAAAACGTACTTTGATTGTTTTTACAAAAAAAATCAGTTTAAATGATAAAAACTGATTATTTTTATAAAAACAATGAAAGTACATTTTCGAATAATCATTTTTTACAAACCAAAAATGTTATTTTTTAATTAGGCAGTTTGTTATCAACCATATTTTAAAACATGGTAAAAAACAAGAAAAATTAGTGTCTAAAAAATTTTAAATGTAAAAATTCAGCAATAATGAAAAATCATGTAATGCATAACTTATGAATAATTAATTGCCTAACTTATGCAATCTTTACAACTTTTACTTTTTTAAAAGAACTTTAACAAAAGAGCAGGATTGTTTTTTCCGGGAGGTTGCATAAGCGCAAATTGGCATAAGTGCGAACTGGCATAAGTGCAAAGAGTTGCAAAAACTGGCAAGTGTAAACTGACATAAGTGCGCTGAAAAATTTTCAAACTTTGGCATAAGTGCGAATTGGTATATGTGCGAGCTGGCATAAGTGCGAAGTAGTTTCAAAAACTGACATAAGTGCGAACTGGCATAAGTGCGCCGAATAAAATAGCAAATATTGGCATAAGTGCAAATTAGTATTTCGCACTTATGCCAATTCGCACTTATGTCAGTTTTTGTAACTGCTTTGCACATATGCCAGTTTGCACTTATGTCAATACGCATTTATGCCAGTTCACACTTGAGCCATTCGCACGTATGCCAATTTGCTCTTATGAAATTCGCACTTGTTAAGTCGTCCCATTTTTTCAAAATGGGGAAGGACTTTTGTAAACTAAATTTGAAATTAAAATAAAACTAAATACATTAAGTTGGGGTTCACATTACATACTACCAATAAAAACCTATTTATTTTAATCAATTTAGGTAAATCTATTTAGGTAAATCTATTGAATCAAACCTATTTAGGTAAATCAATCGATGAAAGTTAATAACTTTCGAATTTAACTGAAAGTTAAATGAAAGTTTATTACCAAATATAAATAAAGTGTTACCGAATTTAACCAAAAGTTGTATTTCTATTTCGAATATGGCCCCGAAGTCGAAGCCGAAGTCAACTTTGCCTTTCAGTAAACTTCATAATCCAAATTTTAACGAATATTCGCTGATCCTTATATTTCTCATTCGCTGGTCCTTATAATTGACTCATATAGTATTATAGAAATTTGCAAGTTTGATATTGTATGACATCCTACTTATCGTTTAATGCTTCAAATAGTATCGCAATTTTGATTTAATTAATTGTGTGGTATCGCTTTCGTAATATAGTTTCTTCTCTGATATTGTTATTTTAATTTAATTAATTGAGTTGTATCGCTTCCATATCTTAATATCTCATCTGGTATCGTTACTTTATTTAAATCTCTTGTGGTACCGTATTTTTAGCCTGATATTGACTTTCGTTCTGTGTTCAACTTTCAACAACTAAAGTAAACTAATCATCTACTTATTTTGTTTAAAAATCATATATTTTGTTTCATTGTTTACATTAGATAACAATGATTAGGAACGTCTCATGATTGGAATTTTTGGGATGTCTCCAGCGTCGTACTCTCTACTTTCCCTTTTAATTTATACTTTGTTTTTTGTACTTGTCAATCCATTTAGTACATTGTCTTAATAATATCTAAGTTTATATTTTGCTATTTATTATTTAAAAATATATAATCTATATAATAACTATATAGGCTCATAAATCTCCCTCATCCCCTAATCATTTCACCCATTTAAAAATAATACCTTGTCTCTTGGTCAGAGCCGCTCCAAGTAAGAGGGGGGGGGGGAGAATGGAACAACTTTTCCCAAGACACTGATGATATAGGGATCTCTTTAAGTTTTGATAAATATAACAAAGCTTATAAAATGAATTCGAACTGAGGGGATTAACGATTAACAATATTTAGATTTTTTTGAAATTAAATTAAAGACAAGAGCAAAAACTAAAAACATTAAATATTTGAAATGTTTTAGTGCAGTAGCCAATATTTTAAAAAGTTTTAAAATATGCTTCCTCAGGTATGTGCTTATCTTCAAATATTCTCTAACACTCCAGTCACACTACGCCAGTGCCAACAAGAGAATGATCTTTCTGCAGATTAAAATTAATAAAAAAACTAGTTACAATTGGCAACAGAAGCAAAACGGCTTCATTATTTAACACTTCTTTTAATTGAACATAATAAAAGCTATAAATTATAAAATTCTTGTACACAGCTTTGTTACAAGAAAAGGTAGGAAAGCCATTTTTACTTAATCATTTAATTGTAACATAATACAATTAATAACACTTTTTACCTTTTCTAGCTTCTAGTGCCGCGTTATTAAAACTAAAGCAAAAATTAAGGTTTTTTTTTACTTTATCTAATAAACTGTGTGTGATCAGACATTAAATATGGTATGTGCTCTAAACAACAGTTTGCCTTTAATGACTAAAGAAGAAAGCTTTATTACATGCAGTAACCACAAACTCAACACTGCACTGCAAAGTCTGAGTTGAGGGAACACGGGAGCTGAAGATGATTTTTGTCAAGCCTGCTCACTAACTACTAGGCTTCATAAATTAGATGTGAGTTACCTGAAAATACTCTACACAGTAACCAAAAGATGAAACAGTCATTATGGTATGCCACCATGCTTCGACTGAAGGTCCCACTCATATACTTACGTGATACAAAAGGTGATGATTAAAAGAAAACTGTTCCTACAGACGAACAGTTGCTACTCTTTGACACTTTTATATTAGTGCTAAAATCAACTCAAGAATTATTTTTTATTCCACTGTGAAAAGTGACAGCACTTATCAACTTCATTAAGAAAGAAAGAATTATCTTACTCAGGAAAGCAACCAGTTAGTAGAAGAACTTTTGAAGGACTTATTATCAGAACTAACCCAGTTGGCACAGGACCTAAATAAGACGTCTTTTGAACGTTCAAAAGACGTCCAAAACGTTCAATAGACGTTTAAAAGACGTCTTTTTTACGTCCTGTACCCACCGGGAAATATGAGATTTACAGATAAAAACCGTAAACCCGCATTTGCACTTGGCTATTACTTTCATCCATTTTTACGTAAAAATCTTTTTAATGTTGGTAATGAAAATATTAAAAAACTGATTGACAACCACCCCAAAACCAAAGAACACTTTGAGAATTCTTCATTATCTGTATTAAGATCTAACAGTAACAA
Organism: Hydra vulgaris; assembly: GCF_038396675.1. Taxonomy (NCBI): domain Eukaryota; kingdom Metazoa; phylum Cnidaria; class Hydrozoa; order Anthoathecata; family Hydridae; genus Hydra; species Hydra vulgaris. The sequence goes on along the minus strand of NC_088931.1, from coordinate 27,945,839 downwards.
TGCTGGTAGCAATAACGATGTTGCAAATACACAAAGTTGGGAAGGAAAATAAATATAAAGCTACCTAAGCAAAGAATAAGGAAAAAACTACCACACTGCAGGCACACAAAAATCCACCAAATAAATTTGAAATGGAAAAATACCAAAAAAACAAGATCCAAAGATGCAGGATTGAAACAGTTGCAGTTTCAATTCTATAGATAGGATTGAAGCTGCAACTGTTTCAATCCTATCTATATCCGATGTAATAAACCATTTGGTTCTGGGATATAACAAACCATTTGTTTCTGGGATAAAATAAAGCATTTGGTTCTGTGATGTAATAAACCATTTGGTTTTGTTCAAAAGACATCTTTTTTAGGTCCCTTGCCCACTGGGTGGGATGTAACAAACCATTTGGTTCTTGGATGCAATAAACCATTCGGTTCTGAGATACCAAAGGAAGTATTGTTATCAAAATCATTATAGACATTATTTTCGAATTATTTAAATGTGCAATGAGAAGTCAGAGAACACTTGCTTAATGTTAACAACTATTATTCAGTTTCTGTTCTCTCTGTTTGCTTTTTTTATTGTTCAAGAATTACTGGTAATGTTCTAATGCTGCTAAAAAGTTGTTTAAACAAAAGGAATTTTAACAAGGAAATAACTTTAGGAAATAACTTTAATCTATAATCTCGATTAAATTTATTAAACAATAATCAAAGTTCCTGAAGAGTTTTTAATAAGATCTCTACTATTTCTCCTTTGCAAAAATGTTCTCTATTAAGCGTCAACTTAATAAAAATTATGTTTACTGACATTTTTTAGTTTATTTATTGTTTTTTTCTTATAGTAGCATAACGACACAATTTTAAAAACAAAAATAATTAAGGACAATAGCAGACACATAATCAAAATATTCAATCAAATAAACTTTCTCTTATACTGAAAAAAACTAAATGATAATTCTTATATTCATGTTCTAAAAGACATCTTCTACCAAGCGATTAGCGATAACAAACGATTAGCCTTTTCTTTTTATAAATGACGTTCAAATTTTTAATTTGAAGCTATTTGGGATGTTTTCATTGATAAAAATATTACAAGGAAAAATACAAATCAAAAACCTGTCTTGCGAAATTTTCAAAAGTACAGAAATATTATTTAAAGCAAGAAGCTAAACAGACATTTATTTAGCTACATTACTTTATATTAATTCAGCTACGCCACTTAATTTATTAACTGCTATATAAACTATGCTAAGGCTGGTTGGAGAAGTGTAAAAATAAAAAAATTAGCGTTACTTTATTGTCAACAAAATCATGATACCAGTGTTGTTAGTTTAAAGATTGTGTTTTCTAACGCTAAGTCTCTTTTAACTGAAGTAAATACTTTATCATAACTTTTATCTTTTATCATCAAAATTCTCATGAAATATTGTATTGTAATTGTTTAAATAAAAATTTACTTTGTATATTTAATATTTTTTTAAATTTTTTATTTTGACTGACTCGTGAATTATTCTATACAATGAATAATCAAGCTAATATTTAAAATCTTTCCAACAAAAGTATTGCAAAAGTTTTGGGTTTTAGCTCTAGACCAGAGTTGCGTGACACTTAACAAACAGTTTGAGTGTTGAGCTGAAAATCCAAAAATCCAACGAGTAGGTTGCTACGTTTAGGGTACTGATTTTGAAACATCGATTCTACATGACGAATGTGTAACCAGCTCATTATCCAAATTTAACAACAATAATAACAAAAAACTGATTCAAATTTTGTCTGCGTTTTTGGAATTTACTACATGGTAATCAGTACAGCTTTTTTTTCTATAGGATCAAAAATAGGATTAATTATATAAATTTTTTTTTTATTATTATAAAAATTTATTTCTTTTTAATTGCTTCAATAAATGTTGCTAAATTTACTTTTAAAAACTTTTATTTTTTGACTGAATAAAATAACATTTATGAACTTATATCTTCCCGCACTAGCATTAATCTTCAGTTTTTCGACGTATTTTTGCTGTGCACAGCACAAAAAATAAAAATTAAATTTCTTTTGAAAAAAGGTTTTCTAAAATTTTATGATCTGCTTCTCATCTATTTCTTAACATTTTTCGTTAAATACGTTAAATAAAAAAATAAATAATTAAGTCAAGCAATATTAACAAGTCGTAAAACAACTCATAATAGTCAGATTTAAGATTTGTTTTTATTTTTGTAGTTGTTCGAGTTGTAATTGTTTACCGGTAGCTCAAAGAAATTTTTTGTATCTTTGTACAAATGTGTATAACTTTTTTTTTCGATTTAATTAAATTGATTTAACATAATTGGATCTATAGTAATTTAAATTTAAGTAAAATTCAAAAAAAAACTTTTCGACGTTACTTAATTTATGAAAAATAAGACTAAATAATTCTTTACTGTTACTTGAGCATTTGCAATATTGTCGTTGTATTGTTGCAAACATAAGTTATTTGGCAAATGTTTTTTAGCATTGCTAGACAACTTGTACATAATCTAATCAAATTTGTGTTAATTTATATAAATAGTAGAAAACTTGTTTTTTTTTTAGCTTGTTTTAAATAATTCTATTCTCAAAAACGGCGCCAATAATGTTTAATATGTTACTCGGTCATTTTTTCAAACATAAATTTGTTTCCGAAGAAATAAGTTGATTGAATAATTCCATACGGTTTGTCAATTTATAGAATTGACTAATTTTCGAAGAAAATAATTTTTATACGTTGAGGAAAGAGAGCAAATAAAACTAAAACGTAATGCATCAATGTAAAGTAGGAGGCGTAAACTTTCTAGTTAATTGCTATTCCGCGGTGCTCTGTGATAAGATCGTTAGGACTTTTTAGAGCACCTAAAATGATTAGTTTTAAAAAATTTTTTGTTTTAAAACAAGACAGATAACTTACAGAAGTGCTATGAATAACAAACTTTTGTTTGGTTATAATAACGTTAAAATATTTAAACTTTATTAAAATTTAATCAAACGTTTTGCACCAATCTTTGCGTCCTCAAAACTTTTCTTGAAACTGACAAATGTACATTAGAATTTTAAGATGTTTTCGTTATATAAAAAATTTTAATTAAAATTCAACGAATACTAATAGAAATTAATTATTTATCCTAATTTTTTATTTTGACAAAATATTATAAAATATAAAATAAAGTATAACTTTGTTTATTAGTATTATTTTTTTAATCATTAAATGTTAATCTATCTTTAAGTGTTTAATTTTCTATAAATTAAATCAAGCTCTCTCCGAAGAAATAGAGAGGGGGGGGGAGGTGTCGAAGAGTTATTCAAGCAATCGGATTAAATCCGATAAGCCGTTCTTATCGGCTTTAATTTTGAACCCTTCATTCCTAATATAACTAACAGTGAGAGACTTTCCTGACCCACCAAAAGTTTACATCATCTTTGTACACACATATAGAAAACAAAATATGTTCTAAATTATGTTAAATACGAATTTAACAAGTAATTTTGTAAAGTTTGAGAATTTAGTAAGTTATAAAAATAGTACAACACATGTGACGTAAAACTGGCCAATAAAATAAATTGTTGTAAAAATCCGCGTAACCCTTAACATTACCGTAATAAGTTTGGTTTCCACTATGGAAGAAGATTCAGGAGTAAAAAAATTTAAGGTTGAAGATAATTCATCACTAAGGAATAAAAAATTTAAAAAAGTTGAAACTTCTAATATAAATCATGATGTCAACGAATCCAAATTTCAAAAAAATAAAAGCAATTCGGAGGTAAAAAGCTTATATGTATAAACTAATATTTATCTTTTTGATTTTATATATATATATATTGTTTTCTCATCTTGATAATATCTTTGTTGCAAAAGCTTTTACAATTTTTTAAAGTTAGTTAATATTTCAAAAATGAAAAATTTTAAAGTTAATTTTTTTCTTTTTTGAACATTATTTCTTTAATCTCAAAAAACAATAATTTCTTTTAACTTTAAATTTTTGTTAATGCGTAAACTGAACACAAACAATTAAATTATCTTTGACTTCTTCCACATTGACAATGTATTATTCATTGTTATAAATATATACAAGGTGTGTTACAAGTTAAAAATTAATTTTTTGTTCGTTTGAAATACATTCTGTTTCAATAGAAATTTTGTTGTTGTGCTACTATGCATACATCTCTTTCATCAATTTGATTAAAATTGAAATGTTACATTACTTCTTCTTAAATTTTGTTCATATTTTTAGTTTTATTAGGTTTTTATATTTTGATGAAGTTGATTGTTGTTTAATTTCATTTAAACTTTGCATTGGCAATTTACTCTTTAACATCTCTCCTTCCTCCCCCCCCTTCCTCCCTCATTTTTTACAATACTATTTGATGCTGGTCAAGATTCATATAAAAACATAGCCCTGAAAAAAAATAGGAAAATATTCTAGTCTGATGATGAAGTGTTAAATTAATTTTTTTAGAAAGGAAAGATAATTATAGAAAATCAATTGAGTTTTTGTGCATATAATATAGGATCTAAAAAGGATTATTTCTGTAGCTTTATTCTTTATGTCCTTTATGTCATGACGATGCCAACTCTGTCTTATAGTTTTTTAGTTTTCTTTTGTTTTCTTAGTGTTTGTTTTTAAATGTTCACAACATAATTAGGTTGTCGTTATAAAAAGAAAAAAAAAGAGAAAAAGAAAAGTATTTTTAGTGCATTTTTTATAAGCATTTTACCATCATATTAGAGAACTTTTAATTTTAGGTATTTTTCTATGTGAGAATTGCTTAGCATAAAAATCTTTTGCAGAGTTTTATATCATAATCAGTTAAAAAATAAGGATAAATATTGCTTTACTTTCATCTACATTTACCTAGTACATTTTAAGACAGTGCAATAACTTTGACATTTTGCTATAAATTAAACTGTCTTGACTGCTGACTTTAAATTTTTTAGAAAATATGCTGATACACATATCAAAAGATAAAAAAATTTTGTAAGAAAATAATAAAGATTTTTTAACTTGGAAATTGGATGGTACTTAGTGATGTTGACATCTTTTTTGAATATTGCAGTGATATTTGCAAATTTCAAACGACGTGACATAACATAACTGCATTACAGGGTTTTAATGAAGATTTGGAGTACCAAGCTGGATAAACTTTAGCTCATATTCGTATACAATGGTGTATACTGTCAATCTGCTTAGGGCATGAAACTTTAGATATCTAAAATTACAAGTAAATTAAATTTCGATATGAATTTGATAAAAAAATAATTAAAAAAAATATCCAAAAAGTTTTTCTTGTGGTATTTGCGCAGATGCATAAAAACACTGCTTCATCATTCCCTGCCAAATGGAATAACTTTTCTGATTATTTTTTTGTAAAAATTTTTATCTAGTTTGTTCTGATTATTGGTGTTGAATCGTCCAAAAGAGTTATCATAAATCATTTTTTACAGGTTTCCGTTCTGGTCTTTACTGTTTTTAGATATATATTTGTGAATTATCTCATACTATAAATAGCTTGATTGTTCATTAGAATGGTGACAACACCAATCTTCTAAGCATCAATAAATCACAGCTTTGTAAAAAGTTTAGGTTTTTATAATTTGTGTCTATGGATGAATAGATAGAGATAATGATAATAATAAGAATAGAGAAATGACCGTACTTCTTAAAATATCAACAGGGTGGCCACACCTAATCCTTCTAATGAATACTAATTTTTTATTCATTTTTCCAAGTTTCCTGGTAAAATCTACTAAAAAGTCTTTAAAACCTCCTAAAATTTCTTAAATTTTTCTAATTTTTTAACTCAAAAAAAGTGTGGCCACATAGATCAATAAAACTTTTTTTATTTTTATGTCTAACAAATGTTAGTTTAATTTGTTATTAGCATTTGTTTTGTTTTCATAGACAACTGTAAAACTGATTTTTAAAAGTTCTGAGAATATCCTAAAATCAAATATCAAGGGTAAAACCAATATTCTCAGGACAGATAGTTTTAAGGCTAAGCTAAAAACTTTCTTTTAAATATTTTATCTTTTGCATTGTTCTTGTATTAAAAAAAAAAAAAAAAGATTGACTATTAAGATATATTAATAAAAGAATTTTCTTTTCTAGAAAGCAAGGAAGCATCAGCAAAGGCTTATTAATTTTATTAATGAGGGAGTTGGTTTGAGTTCAGAAGAATCTGGTAAAGATTCTCGTAGACGTACCCCAATGACTATGCCACGCACAAAAATTACTGCAGCAACTCCACTAGAACAAAGAGAAGCTCTTGTAAAGCTTAAGCAGAAGTTGTTTAGTGATGATGACAAAAAGGTTGTTAAAAAGTTTTATTAACTGATATTTGTATTAAAATAATTTACGCTCTTATATTATAATCCTGCCACCGCCAACTCAGCACTTAAGTAGTACTTCGGTATGCAAATGTTGGTCAATAACTGACGCTACTTTGGATTAGTCTTAATGACTATTTGTGGCTGTTCCTATGCTAAGCCAACAATATCTTCGGATATAAGAACATTGTATAGAAAAATATTGCATGAAAATTCAAAAAAAATGTATATATATATATTGCTTTATTTTAATCTTGTTTTTTCATTTCGGTAACATTTTTTTAGTGAAGGGAGTTGCCAAGGCCATTGTTAAAAAACTTATGCCTTAGTTGAAAAACTGAGGTCTTACTTAAAAAATGAGTCGTTGTTTACTTTTTATTTCATATTTTAATTTAATTTAAAGCAAAACGTTCAACAAAACAGAGATCAAAGAGATAATATTTCTACCACATTTAATAACTACATAGATGTTATGAGTATTTCAAGCGTAGCTGCTTCTGATGCTGCACCAAGTGAAAATTCTGACGTAATTTTTTACTTTTTTTAATTTCCTTTAATTATTGTTATATATATAAATGCATTTTTACCAGTAAAAATTTATATATATATATATATATATATATATATATATATATATATATATATATATATATATATATATATATATATGTATATATCCATCAATACGGGCATATTATTTAACTGTTAATGAAAATATTATAATGATTGGTTTTGATTTTTTGCACTAAATTTTGATTTTCTTTGTAAAAATATTGTTTCAGCTATTGTTGTTAATTCAACATTTAGCATTGTTCTTAGTTTAGTTAACTTTAATTCTGCTTTTGATTCTTAATTAGTTAAATATCAACAGAGTAAATGAGCGCTTAAACCAAGTTCGTGTAAGTAAATAAATTACTTTGTGAAACAAACTTAGTAAATTTTTCTTTTATATGTTCTTTTATACAAGTTTTGTGTTTTTGTTTACAGGAATATCTATCACAAGCAACATCTATGTATGTTTCTTTGTGTATTGCTGGCACTGATGAGGTAGCATTTTTTTATCATCATATATGTACCTAAATTAACAATACTTATTGTTTCTATTTTTACTTACTTGTTTCTATTTTTATTGTGTCAATATTATTATCAAAAGAATGTAGAAGGAAAGTACTTAAGTTGTAAAATAATTTTTTTTAAATTTAGCCACAAAGAAACCAACAGACAAGTAAATTAGCTAAATTAATACAACAGTTAAGAATTCAAGAGAAAGGATACATTGATTTGATTCAAAAAGCAGAGGTAAGTAGAATCTTTTGTTTAATTTTAGTTTTGCTGAGTTATTAGTTTTATGAAAATTATTTGCAAAAAAAAAATTTTTAAAAACTTTGTTTTTGTTAATCAAGTTTTTAGAAGTTATTGTTTTAATTAAGAAATACTAAATTTTAATTTATTTAACTTACTTGACAATATAAAAATAAGTATTAAGCGATGAAGCCTTACTTAATAAATAAGTATAAATATAATTAAAAATATTATAATTATATATTATATTTATATTATATTGTATATATATAATTAAATATTATTATATAAAAAATTATAAATAAGTATAAATAAAAAGGAAATAAAGAAGAATGAGTAAGGTTATTTATAGTAAGATTTTTAGTTTACAAAATTTTTTATCCATTAATAATTTTTTAATATAGTTTGAATCTGTTTGAATTAATCTGTCACCTACTGCACAATTTTTCTCTTTTGTTTTATATTCTTAAGCTTAGGATTACATTTAATATATTTACTTATTTTTCTCTAAAAATTAAAGTTCAGTTTTGTTTCTTGGAACAAAACTAATATATCTGCTTTTCTATATTTGTCAATATCACTTTGCTATCATTGTTTTTATTTAATGACTTTGGTTTTTTTATTTAACTGGTTACTGTTACTGGTTAAGTAAACAAATGCATATTAAAACATAGGCAAACCTTTTGACTATGTTTAAGTATGCATTTTATGTGAAGCTGTCAGCTAGGGAATCCAATACCGGTATACCAAAAACCGGGATTTCGGTTGATTTTGTCTAGTTTTGAATACTGGTATTAAAAGGCTTAAATACCGGAATTTCGGTATTTGAATGGTTGTTTTTTTTTATTATTATTTTTAGCAATATTTGTATACTTCATGTACTTTTTTAAATTGATTTATAACGAAAGTTTTAATTAAAGTATTACAACTTTTAAGTAGATATTAAAATGCAACTATTTTTGAGACGTGTCGCATTGTCGTATTTCAGATTATAAATATACGAAAATTTGTAAACATTTGTTGCTTATTTTTAAAATATTTTTTATTCTATCATGTGTTTAAACTCTTTGTTTGAGTAAAAACCTAATATATAAAAGTAAAGTTGTCAAACTCTGATTCGTTGACGACTCTTTGATGAAACTTTTCTCATTATTGCTTGACTCATTTTTAAAATCATTTAAATTTCCAGGAGGTTTATAATTACGGGTTATTTTTATTCTTTTTTGATCATAAGTGCGTATACTTTAAAGCAATTCCTTAAACATTCTTTAGTTCTTGAGTTCTTGTACATTTTTAGTTATGGCGAGGATCTAAAAGTAAAAAACGAGTTAACATTTTTACAAGTTACAAAATCTTTATATACCTATTTCTTTGATAGTTTTTTTTTAAATAATTACCAAGAACAACTTTTGTAAGTTTAAAAAATTAACATTTTTAAGTTTAAACTTGTTTAAAATAATTTCATTTAAATATTAAATGCTTATATCAGTCACATTATGTGACTGGTATAAACATTATGAGGATAAAATATGTGACACATATTTACAAATTGAGATAATATTCTAATTTAGCTGGTTGAGAAAGAAATTAAAAAGTTTATTGTGCATTCAAAAGGCAGAGATAAATATTATGTTTGGTTTTTCTTTCTTAAAGATGAAAAAGGGCATAGTGCAAAGTGCAAGATGTGCGCAAAAGTTATAAAAACAGCAGGTGGCTCAACAAGCGGCCTTTATACACATTTAAAAACAAAGCATGATGTGATATTACAAAAACGAGATGCTATTGAACCTCTTGGTGAATCTAGTTTAATATCTGATATGCCTCCTCTAAAAATTATTAAATATTTTAAAAAAACTACAGAAGACTCGCAGGCAGCAATCTTATCTAGAATGACAGCACTTGATGGACTTTTCATAACATCCGATAATCTTCGAAAATCATTAAAAGCATTAAATTTAAGTGATAAACTTCCAAAATCTGCCTTGACTATACAAAATATTGTCACTAGTTATAGCGAAACTATTCGGCAGTTAATAATTAAAGAAATATCAGAATATAAATTAAATGGAAAAGGTTTTAGTATTACTTTTGATGAGTGGACTTCCTTAAGGAACCAGTGATACATAAACGTGAATCTTTACTTGGAGTCAAAGTTTTGGAATTTAGGACTTCTTTGAATCAATGGAGGTTTACCTGCAGAAAAATGTGTCTTACTTTTAAGTGAAAAATTGAATCAATATAGTTTGTCATTACAAAAGAGTATTGTTTGTTTAACAAATGATGGTGCAGCAGTTATGCAAAAAGCAGACAAGTTAATTCCGGCTGCTCAGCAGTTGTGTTTGGCCCATGCAATTTAACTTGCAGTTGTAGATGTTCTATATAAAAAAAGAATCAACCAAAGAAAGAACCTTTTGCTCAAATGAATCAATAGACTTTGACTCATATTCAGATGCCTAAGAGCACAAAAACTATGGTGCCTTTGAAAATATTTCAAAAACATACGAGAAAGGATTAGTGATGGATTACAATATACAAGAATAAGATACAGAAATATTACATAGTCAAATTGGTCCCCTTACACAAAAAATAAGGAAAGTTGTGCAAATATTCAAACGTTCACCATTAAAAAATGAGGTACTACAGAATTATGTAAAGCTCGAATTTCATAAAGAATACTTCTTAATTGCAGATTCCAAAACTAGATGGAATAGCCTTATAAATAATAATAAAGGAATAAACTTAATATAAGCTTTACAGAAACTGATTTTGTAACAGTTTTAACTACTATCTCAGCACTTTTGCTAGTAAAATTAGCCGTTGATTCACTTTGTTGCAAGAATGCTAACTTAATTTCTGCGGATGCAGCATTGACATTTATGTTTGATAGGCTATGTGAAATTAATTCATCATGGAGCTTATAATTTATGAGTGCTTTAAAACAACTTGTTATTGCAAGAAGAACGCAGTTGTCCGATTTAATTTCTTATCTGCATAAAGGTCTGGAAGATGGTATTAGAAACTCATACTTATTAAGTTTTAACTTTCCGTGTGCATCAAAAGCGAGTAATCTCAATTCACTATTGGGCATTGTAAAACAGAAGGGACTTAGAATCAAAGCACTGCTGTTGAAGAATGAGCCCGGGAAATTCTTCACTTTGAGGTTAGCGAAGTTGAGATTGACAAGGAAAAATTCTGAGAAATCAATGAAAAAAGACATGTACAAGGCCATTTGTAAACAAATAAACTATAAGGTTGTTGAGAAACAACCACAGCGTGCTGGTGATATAATCAAGTGACTAAAAAAAGGAAATAAGTCTCTTCGAAGATGTAGGTGTGCCAGGAAAATATCTCCAACAGGTTTATGATCTTCTTTTAACAATTCAATCAACTAGCGTTGAATCCGAAAGAGCATTTTTTTAAACAAGCTGCGGTGCAGAATGGACGATAAAACTCTGAATGCTCTTTGTTTTTTAAGAGGTTACTTTCATAGAATAAAAGATAAAGATTCTACCAAATAGATCAATAAATTTGCATTCTTTTCAAGTTTTCGTGATTCTTAAATTTATTTACTTTGCTTTAAAAATTAAAAATATTTAATACTGGTCTTAATACCGGTATTCCTGTATTATATTTTTATAATACCGAAATACCAGTATTGATTTTTTGACCGGTATTGGATACTCTACTGTCAACCCTTTATGCAGAGTTTTGAACTAAAACAATTTTGCTCAGCAGATGTCTTTGCTATGTTTTACACTCTAGTAATTGTTTGAACTTTTTTCCATGCTCAACTATTTCACTTATTTCACAATGCAATTTAATTGTATTTTATGTAACTTTAATAATATAAAACTATAAAATTTACCATTTTAGAACATAACCAGCAGTCTAATGTGCATCATGCTTCAATTGCTATATTTTATCATATCAGTCTAATGTGTTCTAATTTTTTTACAGACTTAATAGATTTGTTTTACAACTTAGTATAATTAACAAAAGTTTTTTTTTATTTCATAAATCTGTGTAAGTTGTAGATTTCAGAATGTTACTAAAAATTTTCCATTAATAATTTAAAGACTGGAATATAGTAGATAATTCAAGACTGGAGTAGTTTTTTTTTTTTAAAAAAAAAATCTTATTTATTGCCCGATTATTTATTTTACACTAAGTTAAGTTGTGTTTGTTAAAGCAAACACTGGTTTAATAAAAATTGACAGTAAAAAATTGTAAAAGTTTTTTGACTTTTATCAATTTCTTGTTTTTTGTGGGAGGTGGGGGGTAGGGGTGTTGTACATATAAATAAACCAAAAATAAAATGAAAATATTCAATCCTAGTTTAAAATTTTTTTATAAATAGATAAGATAAGTTTAGGAAATATAATTTTGTAAAGATATTTATACAATTTAGTTGCAATTAAAATAAGTATATATGTTGAATTATTTTATTATATTAGTCAGTTAATTTTAATTATTGTATGATTAAAATTAACTTACTAGTTTTTTTTTTGTGACTAATTTTATTGGTATATAGTAACTAATTTTTATGAATAAATCAAAATTAAAAAAATAGTAAATTTAATTGATAAAGAATCTGTTTTATAACTGACAATTAAAAAGATTAAAATATTCATCAATATAATAAAAAAAAAACCTATAAAATTAAATGAGTTTAATTTTTTTCAATAATGTTGTAAATTTTTCTCAATGAAACTAGAAGAAAAAATTCTTATGTTTCTTATGCTCGATTAAATAGTTTGTTTGTAGTATTTGTAATAGTTTAATAGTAATTCTTATGTTTCTTATGCTCGATTAAATAGTTTGTTTGTAGTATTTGTAATAGTTTAATAGTAACTCTTATGTTTCTTATGCTCTATTAAATAGTAAAATTTTTATGTTTCTTATGCTCGATTAAATAGATTAATTAGTTAAGTTTCTTATGCTCAAATAAATAGTAGTTTCATTCACGTACTGGAGTTTGGGTGCAAGTTTGAGCGCTCAAACCAGTATACCAGTACCAAAATCAGCTTGGATATGTCAATTGGTTTATATTTACTTAGAAAAGACTTTATTATTTTTAGCTTGACCTTTCAAAATAAAAAAGTGTTTTTCTGCTATTTATTTCAGTCAATTTTATGTCTTGAGTACTATGGAAAATACTTTTTGATGTTCAAAATAGAACATATAGCAGCAGCTATGCTGTGAATGCAACATTACACAACATAATTCTGGTGATATTTTAGTATTTTTAAAAGTATTTTTGAGTATATGTTACTATCTATTTTTTAGTCAAAGTTTTAATATTTTTGTAATAATTTAAACTATAGTTTTATTTATAAATTGTTTGTAATTCTAAATTTTTAGGTTCTATTTTTAATGTATTTTTTAATGTAGTATATTGTAAATCAAGTAGACTTAGTTTAATATAAAAAAAGTATATGTATTTTTAAATATGTTACTGAGTATGGGTTGTAAAGTATAACCTGATTACATTTAATTACATGATTATAAAAGTAGAAAATTAATTTGTAAAATTGAAAATTGTAATAATAATAACCAAAAGAGTTAAAACCTTGTTTTAACTACAATTAATCGAAACTTTGTTTTAATTTTCTATAGAGTGCCTGTAACAAGTTTTAATACGATCTTCCTTTGCATATGGCACTTTAGTTTTTAGATCTTTAATTGTTTCACTACATGTTAATTGTTATTTGACTTTTAAAAAAAATAAAGTATAAGTTTATAAAATAAAAATATTTAATAATAATAAAAAATGCTTTACACATTATTTGTTTTATAAACTATTTTAATTACTTAATGTGAATTTATGTTTATTATTTAATCATTAACCAATTAACCAATATTAATTTAAATAGATACAATCTTAAATCAAATTTATTAAAAAAAAAAAAAAATCAAATTTCTAGCTTTTTATTTTTGTTTATACAAATGATTTCATAGTTATAAAAGAGTTTTTAAAAATTAAAAATATAAAGAATCATCTTGGAATCTTTTATGACTAGTTTGTTGTGTTTTTGTATATTAGTATTGGTTGTGTATGTTGTTAGGATTGCATTTGCTATTTGCCTAGAACTTGATTAGGTCAATAAAGTAAAATTTTTTCATTTCAATTTAAATTGGTTGTAATAAAAGCATAGATTTAAGATTAATAGTTTATTGTTTTGTGTGAGTTTGATTAACTTTTAAAAATTTATTTCTTTGAAATATTATTTTTAATTTTGTATTTTAGCAAGCTTTAAGTGAACAAGAAGATGGCATGTCTGGAACCACAGTGGAAAATGAAAGAGATGGTAATGATCAACAAGAAGAACTTCAAAGGCTAAAAGAGCAGCAGTTGTTGTTGAAGAAAATTGTGGAACAACAAAAAGAAGTAGGCCATCTTTCTTAGATTTTTTCATTAAATCTTTTGAAGATGAAAAAATGTTATGGTTTTTTAGCTGGAAAAGTTAAAAGAAAGACAATCAACTCTTTTGCTAATGCAAGAAAATGCTGAACTGGCTGTTAAAGCATCAAGAAAGGTTTGTTTATTTTTATATTTGGCCTTACAGTGAAAGGTTCCAAAAGATATTTTTGGAGGCAAAAAAGTTTGGAGGCTGCCTCCAGTAGCTTCTGTCTCCCAGCTGGCTGTGGCAACTAAATTTGAGGCAAAAGTTTTGTTTCCTGCTGGTTGAAGTAATGAAAAACATTTTCACATTTAATTAGGAGCAAATATTAAAAGTTTGATATCAAAGTTGCGTTTTATATGATTTATTGCAAAAATTTTGACTATTTAAATAAAATTAAAATTTTGTCAGGGCGGTTTTTTATCAAATAAAATAAAATAAAATCAAAAAAAAAAAAAAAATTGAATAAATTACTACACTCTAAGAAAAAATCTGTTATATACAACAAACTGCATCTGTCGCTATTGCACCAACTGGTTTTCCGTTATGTTAACGGATTAAAATTTTAATGGATTGAAGTTTGTCAATATTAGTCTGTTGAAATTATTAAATTTATTCCTTTCGTGCAACAAACAATTTGTTAAAATAAAGGAGTTATTACATTAGGCAGCTTTTGCTGTTTTGGTAAAATAAAGAATTTAATACGTCATCATATTGAGTAATTTATTATTCCCTTTATTAAAATTAGAAAGAAATTAAGCCAGATAGAACTGAGATTTCATCACAAAATAGTCCCTACTTTTAATATATAGATTATTTTATCATAATATTCAACATCTGATTCAAGCAGTACTACTTATACAAACTAACATGATTGGGAGAGATTTTTTAAGAAGCTTTAAAAATGCTTTAACTTTTAAATTGAAAACTAATTAAATATTTATAATAATTTAATTCAATATAGAATCTTTCAATTACAATAAAAATTCAAAAATTTAAATAAAAATATATAAAAAAATTTTTTAATATATATTTTATTAATACAGTTATTATATTCAAGGTCAAAAAACATTTATATAAAAAGCACATACATGTATACAGTTTTTACTATACTAGGTTTCAATTTTTAATACTGTTGTAAATTTGTGTGTGTGTAAATTTAATACTAATGTAAACTTAGCTGCAACTAATGCATGATACTTAAATAATGATACCCATCAAAAAAAATGTTAACATTTTTAATTTTACAACTGATTTAAATTTATATCGTAAGTTACTACATGTCATATTCAAGAATATATACAAGTCATATAGTCTATATTATAAAAATAACTGTTCAACTAACCCTTTGGTTTATCATATTAAAAAAGTTTAAAAATATATTCAATGCTTTATATAGAAAATTTAAAATAAGTTCAATAAATAACCTTTGAAATTACAAATAACAGAGTGTAATTTAAATTGTGTTTATCCATTTGCTATCTCTACTAAAATTTAGAAGAAAAAGCAAATTGATAAACACAATTTAAATTACGCTTTTTTAAATAGCTTCACATTTAGTTGAAATGTGAAGCTATTTAAAAAATGACAAATTAAACTTACTGCAACAAACCTTTTATCTACGATTTAAATGTGGTTTAAGAAAAACGCCTTTTAAAACTTTATCATTTATAAATAAAGAACTGTAGTATATTGGCAAATCTAAATCAAACAAACAAGATTTACAAATATAATCTACAAAGGAAGCACTTCATAATTTCTTTTGGAAACCCTTTAGTAGAAAGTTCAGTTGTTTTTCAACGGATTTGAATTAACAAAATTTTGAAGAATCTGTAAATAGTTAATTTTACTCCGATAATTTTGTGATTTTTGGTTATGAATTACTTCGTTAATTTAACGGAAAAACTAACGGATTGTTTTTTTCTAACAAATTGTTTTTAGAGTGTAGTTTCATGTTTAAAACTAATGTTAAAAATTGAAAATTTTATTTTTATGCTTTTGGCAACTAATATCATTAAAAAAAAGTTTTCAATAAACAATTAAATAGTCAGTTTAAGATCAAAATTTGATATTTTGTTGCCCAATAATATACTACAGAGATTTTCAACCCCTTAAGGACCAAGCCTGAGATATCTCGGGTCATGCTATATGGTCCAAAAAGACCGAACCCGAGATAACATGGGCGGTCACATTTTACGTTTCATTATATATTAGCCCAAAATAATTCGTGAAAATAATCTTATAACAATATTATTATATTAAATCAACTAAGAATCAATCAAATTAATAATATTTAGATTTTAATAATACACAATTAAATTATTAATCATTTTATTTTGTTTACGTCTTGTTATATATTTTTTTATTATCATATTATTATATTTTCTCAGTTATATATTATATTTTTTCCTTTATGTATCTATCTATATATCTATATGTATTTTACTGATATGTATCATTTTTACATTTTTTTGAATTAAAAAGCAACATATATATAAAAATAAAGTTTATTTTTAAAACAGACTTTTTTTTTATTCCTAATATGTCAATATCTAAGTTCTATGCATAAAAAAAAGATAGATTTTTTTGGTGCATTTATTTGAAAAAATATCGGTCCTTAAGGGGTTAACTTATTTAAATTCTGGTGTTGTAAGAGATTTTTACTACTATGTTTTTTACAAGCAATAAATTTTTACTACCCAATAAAAAGTTCTATTTTAAATTTTTATTCATTTGTAAAAATCTAGTATTAAATTTTCACTATGTTGTATTTTGTCAATACCATTGACTCAATAGTATAGATTTAGTACAACCTGATCACAAAAAAGATTATTTTAATCAGATTGAAACAAGCCACAATCTTTAAAATGTTTTAAAGTGTTGACTAAATTGAAATAATTGATATTACTGTAAATATTTTGATATATCATTTGCAAACAGTGTCAAATACACAACTACATACCATTATAATTGCATAAAATTTTAAACTAATCTTAATTTTATAGTCAATAGTTACCATACCAACCATATGTTTATAATGACTATGTTATTATTATGATTATATACAGCCTGCGAAATTCAAAGGATTTCAGGTCAGCAAAAAACTTATTTGGATTTTTTGCTTTCTATTACAAAAGGGGTAATAATTGATTATGAAAGCATTACTTTACAAGAGCATAGCTTTAGACGATAATTTTTTAAAGATTGTAGCAATTAAATTTATGGAAGTACGTAGCAAATTTATAAATTAGTGATTTTTTGGTTTCTGAGTTGTTTTTTAACAAAACTAATAAAATAAATTAATATAAAATTTTAAAAGTTATTGATAATAGTCAAGCTAAAGTTTTGAGTAAAAAAGTGTGAGAAAAACAGACATTTGAAAAGTAATTTTTTATTAATTTTTAAATGAATAACTTTTCTCTGCTTGAATAAATTTGAAAAAAAAGATAAAATGAATTGTAAAAAAATGAATTTTTATTATAAATCAAACTTATTAAGCTTGAAAAAACAAGTAATTACAGTAAATGAATTATGAACTTATAATTAACAAATATTACATATTTTTTGCATGTATTTATTTTTGCATGTATTTATTTTTGCATGCCGGCACTTTAATAGGTTCAGGTCGGCAGTTGTATGCCATAGTAAAGCAAAGATAGGTTGGCTTTTGCCAAATGCCGACCTGAATTTTGCAGGCTGTATATATCAAGTACATAGTATATTGTTATACAGTATTTATCAATTACAGAAAACGCCATTCACAGCAAGTAATAAGAATGATTTTTTTCTTAAAAAGTAACCTCTTTTCTGAGAATATATAATTTTTAATGTTTATGTTATAACAGATTTTATATTAGCATTATTTTAGGTCTGATGACAATCTAAGCTATTCAGTTCAAGATATAAGGAATAAATTAATACTTTCACCTGCCAAGTAAATGTTGGAATCTTAATAAATGAGAAAGTCAGAGAAAAAAAGTTAACATTGAAAATAAACTTTTGACAATAAAATTTTATCAACATTTTAAATGGCTGCAGCAAATAAAATTAACATTAAATAAAATTCAGAAATAATTCTGAATTAAAGATGATGTAGCTCCTTGTCTGTCACAAAGTCTACCTAATGAGGAAGCATTACCATTTTTCTTATAACTGTTGTTTATTAAAAATTATACTTATTTATTGTTTTTATATTTTAAAGTTTCATATAATAAGTGAATCAATGCATACTTATACATTTTTATGATTTTAAAATTTGAGAAATCTTTGGTATGGTCTTGCCACACTTTAACACAGTGTGGTGAAAAATATGTGCTAAGAAATACAGCATATATAGCTGTATTCACAGTGTATTATACATACATTGACTGACATAGGGATAGGTGCAGTGGAATAAACATATATCAACTGAGGGTATATATATTAATAATAATTCCTGTAGGTATTTTGTAGGTTGGAAACGTACAAAAAAAATACTTCGCTGAAACAATTAAGAGGTTTAAATGTTTATTTGAAAACTTTTTAAACTTTTAAACGCTTTAAAGATTAAACTTTTTTTTAACATTTAAAGGTCAATACTTTTTAATGTTTTAAAGATTGTGATTTTTTGACCAGTTGAAATAAATTAGAATGATAGAATTTTTTAAATTTTATTGTAATCCAGGCCAAAGATTTTTTTTTAATCTTCTAAAAATCACGATTACTTGTTCAGGTTTGAAAAAGATTTTAAATAAATACCTTGTTTAGGTAAAATGAACATCATAGTTTAATAATATGATCTGCTATGATTTATTGGCAGTTTTTTTTATTATAAGCTCTTTCTTTGTCAGATTTTCTAAATTTTGTGTGAAAATTGATAGAAGTGTTGTATTTTGACAACTATATGTAATTAATATGTACCAGAATAGATTAGAACTATGATCTATAGTGGATTAACACTTTTTCAAAAGGTCAAAAAAATCAAGTTAACGCTGTTGCACAAAATTGATCTCAAGAATCAAAAATGGTGTTCTTTAGGTTTACTATTAGGTATAGTAAAAAAATTTACTTATTATATAAATTATATATATATATATATATATATATATATATATATATATATATATATATATATATATATATATATATATATATATATATATATATATATATTAAATTATATAAAAAAGAGAAAAGTTTTTTTAAACATTAAAACCTGAAGCAAAAATTTAAAAATAGCCTTAACTACACCAAATACATTTTTTGCCAATGGCATGGAAATAAAATTTCTAATGTTTAACTTTTGTTTTGAATTTTAAGCTCTAATTTAGTTAAAAATTAAAAAATATGTATATAATTTTTTTTTAAATAATCAAAAGTCCAACAATCATATAAAATACAAATTTGATGTCAAATTTTTATTTTTGCTGTTAATTAATATTTAAGTTGCCTTTAAAAAAACTCAAAAACACATATGAAAATATTTTTCATTACTTCCACTGGCAGGATGAAAATGTTGTCTTCAATTTGGCAGCCACAGCCAGTTGGGAGGCAGAAGCTACTGGTGGCCTCCAAATCATTTTGTTTTTGAATTTCTTATGAAGGCAACCACCAATGGCCTCCCAATTAGTGTCAGTCTCCAAACCATTTTGTCTCCAAAAAATAAATATAGCATTTGTAAATTTGATATTAATAGTAATTATAAAACAATAAAAATAATATAATACAAATATATTAAACAATTGATGTAGTTGTTTAACAATGATTATTAATATTGAAGAAATTCTTATGACCAAGATAATTCAATTATTTAAAAAAGATTTTAAACAATTAATTGAGAAATGATTATTAAAAAATTTATTGTTATAGTATTTTATAAATCTTGTTTTTTCAAATACCATAAATTGACACATGTTAAACTAAAAAAAAAAAGAGATTTGTTTTTAAAACAGTTTTCAAACACCATAAATTGATGTTAAACTAAAAAAAAAAAGAAATTTGTTTTTAAAACATTTTTCAAACACCATAAATTGATGTTAAACTAAAAAAAAAAAGAAATTTGTTTTTAAAACATTTTTCAAACACCATAAATTGATGTTAAACTAAAAAAAAAAAGAAATTTGTTTTTAAAACATTTTTCAAACACCATAAATTGACACATGTTAAACTAAAAAAAAAAGTTTTTAAAACATTTTTTAGTTATAAAAAGCACTTAAAATAGTCGTTTTTTAAATTTTTTCTACAAATTATATGAAGATGTTGTTTTTAGAAAAATGTGATGAATAATCAGAGAGCTTCAATTGAATCAATAAAAAAGCAGAATGTAAGAAATTGGTTTTTAATAAAATAAAATAAATAAGAACAAAAGGTTACATAAAACACATTTTTTAATTTGTATATAGCAAATTCAAGTAATTCGCAACCAATCAGAAGATAATTTAAATGGATTCAATGCCGAAAGTATGCAAGTTGAGGCAGAACAGAAAATGATGGAATGGGAAAAAAAACTGTTTACCTTACAAGAGAAAAAAAAACAAATGGATCAGCTTTTAAATACTTTTAAAAGTCTCAAAAACTCTCAAGAAGTTGAAAGTAATTTTTTTAATTATTATTATTATTATTATTATTATTATTATTATTATTATTATTATTATTTAGTGCTGTAAATAAAAATTTATGTCAAAATTTTTTTTTAAAAAGAATTTCTAAATGTTTTCCAAACTTCTATTTGAACAAAAATTTTAGTGTAAATTATTTCAACTAAGTTGTAACAAAAATCCATGTCAACAAAAAATTTTATTAAACAAAAATATATATACAGTTAATTCCCTATTACTCAAACCTCCAAAGGACCAAGTAAAGGACCAAAGGACCAAGGGAAATAGTTCAACTTCAACTAAAGCAAATTCCCATTAAGTTGGACTTTGGCTGATATGAGGTATTTGTTTGAATTAAGGCGATTTTTATTTTTTCAATGCTTAAGTATAAACATTAAATATACACTGTTATTTAAATAAAAGCATGAAAAATGTTTCAGTGAAAGAAGTTATGCATTTTATTCACATTATACACTTAATTGATAGCATTGAAAAAAGTTAAGTAACACAATAACTTCCATATTCAATCTGCAAAAATTGAAGGATTTCAGGTTGGTACAAGAGTGTCATACTAAACCGATGTCAAGTCGACAAAATCTTATTTGGATATTTTACTTTCTGTTACAAATGGGGTAATGTTCAATTGATTTTAAAAGCATTGTTTTATATGAGCATAGTATAAGACAATAATGTTTTAATGAATGTAGCAATTAAACTTTATGTAAGTATAAAGCAAATTTAGGAATTAGTGATTTTTTAGTTTCACAGTTGTTTTTTAACAAACAAAAAATAGCATAGTTTATTTATTACATTTTTTAAAGTTTAAAAATACAAATTTAGTTTATGGGCTTAAGTGAAGATTTTGTTAACAGCAAATTGTTTTGGAAAATGAGTAGGCAGTTTACATCTGTTTACAGTTTGCATCCGGTTGTTCTAACCTCTACGGGAAATAAGAATTTACTTCTTCTATAGTAGTTTTCCATTTTTTAAATAAAAATCACTCTTTGAAATTGTAGCATAGTATTAACTTGTAATTTTATGTAAATAAATGATCTGACCCTTAAAAAATAACGCAGAGAGAAAAAAAAGAAATCTAAAAAAAATAATACTCAAAATAGTTATTTTTTCTTATTTATAAGCAATCTTTTTGTTCAAATTTTTGAGTTTGCTTTGTGTAACACTGTCGCGTTTCTTATTTTAAATGGTCTAAAACCTTAATGAAAAGCTTTAATCATATTTAAAAAAAGTTTAATGTTTTTTAATTATTATGTGTTTAACATAACTATACCAAAACTAAACTTAATAGATTTTCTGATCTTAAATAATATTTAAAAAATCATAAACATGTAAATAAACGATTTTAACAAATAAAATAAATTATTATTAGATTTTAAAACTTAATAAAGTAATAATCATGCTAAAATTTTAAATTAAAAAGTATGAGAACAATGTGTCAACTGGTTTCTCCGCACAGCGGCCTTGTTTGTCAAGGTTCGCATTTTGAAGTTATAGAGTTTAGAGAGGGTTATAACTACAAATAGCCTCCTCATCTATAGTGGCCTTCTTGGCTTTGGGGAGGTAAATTACAAACAAACGAACAAAAAAAATTCAAAAAATAAAAGATCTATACGATAAAACTTATTTCCATAATACTGATTTTAATAGTTTTAATAGTTTGACTTTCTGGTCGATTAATAAACAAAATCATCAAGGACACATATTTTATAATTACCTAGACATGAATATTTTATGCATATGAGAGCACAACAAGAACATATGACTACTTAAAAAGAACGCAAAATTTTGGTTTTACACTGAGATTATAAATAAAAATAAATTGTCTTTTTCTATTTTTTTTTTTACTAAACTGAGCTATTTAAATATACATAATTATGAAGGGTTTGATTTTTTAAAAAACAACAATGAAACAGGTGTCAAATTCCTACTTAAAAAATAAATGTGCTAATGTAAGTATGCAGCTTTTTACAGATTTCTTTAAATAAAGTAAATCTTGTTAGGACCCATTATCAATACTACAATTAAGACTACAATAAAGAATATAATTGTATTAAGAAAATTACAAAAGAAGATCTAAACATTCTGCTGGCAAGTTCCTTCTTTGATTCAGAACTTCGCCTCATAAAAGTAATAAAAAGGTCTGATGAGCAGAGCAATCTTCGCATTACATCTTCATTTGTAATTTTTCTAGAAAATTTTCTTGTAATATGTTCTTGAAAATTTTTAACATCTTTGTTTCTACTTTCCGGGGCTTCTTCAGATAAGAGGCCAATTGGAACTGGTTTGTCTCTTACAACCTGGTGTGAATGGACTATCATCTTGTGCACTCAAGCAGGCATAGGATACCATTTAAAATGTGCTACATATGTCTTAAATATATCTTTGCAATATATTTCTAGTTAATCTGGATCAAGTGGGTGCTTACAGGACAATATGCAAAGAGAAATGAATAATCTTTTAACAAGATCCTTATCAATTCCAAGTATTTCAGCAAAAGTTTCATGGCTTCTAAATGCCCTTCTTGCTGTGTTTCCATCATTGGATGTACCAGAGCCACCACTTTTTGGTACATCAACAATAAGTCTGAGTGATCTTTAATTTTTTCCTGAATTTCTTTTTTTTCGATTTGTAACTATTTTTTCTTTTCAGGAGTGTTTGCATGAAAAAATCCGCAATAATTGTATCCTGGTCTTCTTCTCTGTCTAATATGTGACAGACATTCAAAACAACAAATCCAGAGATGGAGAGTGTGAATTCCAAGTTCCAAAGACATCTGGTTTGGTTGTCTATTGTAAGCCATTACAAAGTCATTCATTGTTTTAGGATTTAATCCAAATATATTGCAAACTTGATAAGAATCACTTAATGGAGAAAGAAGAGTGGAAACTCTCCCATCAATCATAGTACATTCTAACTTGTGCTTGACTTGAAATAAGTCTATGGTTGTTGCTCTGATTTCAGTCGACATAAAAAAATCATGTTCTGCTTTAACAACTTGCTGATTTTCTTTAACAATTGCATTCGAACAGGACGACAATATTGGGTTGAGGGTGTTTTGGGGTTAATCTAAAGAATAACATTAGTCTCCTGTATTTTAAACTGCACAGGTACTGTCCACGAAAGAAACAAAGATTCTTCAACTGGAACTGGCAATCTATCCTCTTCATCATCGGTTTTCTGTTTATAAACAGACTGTCCAGATGAACCATCGAATCCAACTTTGCTTATAAGAAGAAGATTATTGCAAGGCTCAGGTAGTTTTGATTTATCCATAACTTTCCAAATTCTGTTTGTAGTATGATCCATTATTCCTTGAAGATTCACAAAAGCACTGTGGTTTGATGTGACAATTCTGGAATCTGGAATGCAATCACTTTTTGCTTTCACAATAAAATTGTAGGCAGTGTATAACATGCAACCTTTATCTAAGGCCCCTTGACAGATAGTTTGATTGTCAGTCCTACTCATTCTACAGTCTAACATTAAAGCTAAAGCTTCTTCTGCTGAGTAGCCTTTAGAGCATGGTATATTACAGGATCCATCAGTTTTACTTTCCATCAAATGTTTGATAACTTTGGCATCTTTAAATCGACCTTCTTTATTAAGATTAAGAATAAGGGCATGAAACAGACATTCAGTGGTAACACCTAACTTTTCAGTACTCTCTGAAGATCTTCTTTTCTTTGACCTTGTTTGAGAGATCTTCAAATAATTTTGAAGGTGCACCTCGTTGTAGATTTTTTATCATAAATTGTTGTTGAGGTTCGTTTACAATAAATTCCATATTTAACCATTTCTTGTAACAATTTATAAACCTTCCTTTTTGTCTACCTGTCTCATTCCATTTCTTTTTAAAGTTTTTCATAAATTTTTTTGGTTAACCTCATCTGTAGTTCGGATAACATTGAGAAAACAATATACAAACTTTGGTTTTTGTTTCTTTACTAATTAACCTTTCATATTTATTTTTATACTTTCCTTTGATTAAGTAATCGAAAATGTCATTATTTCTCATATTTCACCGCTAAATAACTATTGAATATTATTAGTTTTGATTATTTTGTTTATTCGATTTTGTTTATTTGATTGTTTTATTTATGTTTTGTTTGATCCGCTTTTATACTAGAATATTCCACTATTCATTATCACGGTTGAAATTCATTAAAAAGCATTGGGAGTGAGAGGGGGAGCCGCATTCTAATTTAAGTACATCATGTGTTTGGACTGGCCCTTTAGATACAAAAGCAAACAAAAGCAGCCAAAAATTTTCTATAAACAACATGTTTTTAAACGCAAAAAATTTCAAGGTGGGCAAACCTGGGTGAAAATTTTTCTGGTTGATCAAAGTTTTATTTTCAAACAATTTATAATAAAAAAGTATTAAGCATACGGTTAATTATGCCTTTTTTTAAAAATTGTATATTTTGAATTATTTTATATTGATTTTCCATATTTTATAAGAATATTAAAAAAAAAAAAGATTTATCTATGACAGGAGGAGCTTGTATAAAAGTTGGTAGATTGATTTTTGCCTGAAAAAATATAAATTTCTTCAATTTTTTAACTTCAAGCTCTCCCTAGACAAATTTTTTTTTAAATTACGGACCTTAAAAATTTAAATCTGGTTTCCACATAACATATATAATTTAATTTTTTAATTGTTTTTATTATAAAACAAAATTTTTTTTTGTATTTATGGCATGGTACTGGACCACTGTGCAGTGCCTGTGATAATGATAATGAAAATGATTATTTTGACAAAGGCATCACTTTGAAGCTATAAATAATGTGTGAAGATGGTATTGATTACAACTTAAGAACTCGAAACTTAAGTTATGATATTGATTATAATGATTTACTGAAGAACTTACTTAAGTGTTTAAAATCAAGTTTTTCAATCCAAAGTCAAGACTTTACTAGGGAAAGAAATTAAACTTCATCATGATGTAAAAACTTGCTGGAACACAATACTAATTATGTTTGAGTCATTGATAAAGACAGAGGCGGCAACTCAAGAAACTTTATTAGAATTTAAGATAGATAAAGTTTGTGGGAAAACTTTTTCAAATTGGTAAACGTCCCCTGCCGCGTATTAAGCACCTACAAGTACTACAAGTACATTTATAAATAGAAAATTTTCCAATTTTAAAAAACAGGAAAACAGTTGTTAACAGCTGTTTTAAAAAGTTCTAAAACAGTAAAGCAGCTGTTTTTTAAAAACCACTGTTTTACAGAAACTCGAGCTGGGCTTGAGAAGCCCAGTTTTTCAATATTTCCAGTGTTGATTCTGTTTATCTAAAAAAAGACTAGTTGTATTTATTTACAATAAAAAGAGTATATTCTTGGGAGAAGGTTTTATTTTTTAGGTTTAGGTCTATTCTTGGGAGTAGGTTTTACTGGCTTGAGAGTAGGTTTTACTGTCTTGCAGTAGGTTTTACTGTAAATTTTGTAATAGATTAGTTTCTAAGTTCTCTAAAAAGTTAAGGAATTTGAATTAAACATTTTCACTTTTTAAGCAAATATGCTAAATATTTTGGATGATGAAGCACAGGAACAACTAAGCAATGACTATAAAAGTGATCCAGAGGACATCGAGTCAAAAGTGCAGCGTTTGAATGATGTCCGCGAGCGAATGAATGAACTGAAAGAGCTTATTACTGGATATGAGGTAAATAATTTTTTAGTGATCGTTTTTTATCTAATTTTATTGAAATTGAAAAAAATAATCAAATCATTTGTCTGTTATTTGTAGGGAGCAAAGAGTATTAATTCCCCAATTAAGACTCAAGCTGATAGGGACAATCGCCTTCTTGCTAAAACAATGCAAAATAATGGTGGGGCTAGGATGCGAATTCAAAATAATCAAGGTTTTATAATTATTTATTTTAGGCATATATCTTACAAGTATTGTATATATTACAAACAATATTTCTTACTGATTTCTTTAATTATTAGTAATGTCATTTGTGTGTCATATAATGTCATAAAAATAGTAAATATCTATTATACAATATAAAACTTATTTACAAAACTCTGTAAAATATGGTAACAATTTTACTAAAAAAAGATATATATATATATATATATATATATATATATATATATATATATATATATATATATATATATATATATATATATATAATATTGCATTTATATTAGATAGGATATAAAATGAATATTAAAAGATTTTAATTTGCGGGAGTCTGAGATTTTTTGTGACAATTTTGAGGTTTGCAGTAGGGATTGCAATTTGACAAGTGGGTATATAGTATTTTGGAGCTACAAAGTGTAAAGTCTATGGTTTGTTGATCTTATAGGTTTTTATATCAATAAGCTAAGTCATTTTGATGGGTTTATTAGTAAATAATAAATTACATTAAAATCTTTTTTTGCATCAACAAGCTTTATAGTGTTCGATAATTCTTTCTCATGAAATTTCTTTTTCTTTTGGCTTCTATTTTAGGAACCAAAACTTAAATTGCTGATTGTTTCAGTTGTTAAAATTATAAATCAACACTAATGTTAAGCTTATGTTTAAATTATTTATTTTAATGTTGCTTTCCAATTCAATTTTTATGACACTAATAAGGCTTTAACATTTTGAATCCAATGTATTTTTGTTTCTCCCAGTTTAAAACACATAAACTGTTAATTGTGCTTTTGCAAAAGAAAAATAAGAAACAGTTATAAATTACAAAGAAAAATGAGAAACAGTTATAAACTACAAAAAGCAAATTAAGTGATCATAAATTGTGACATCTGGAAATATTTCTGGTCTTCAAATTCTTATTTTATTAAAAACTGTGAACACTATTTTAATGAAATGCTCAATTTATCTCATATTGCACAAATTAATGAAAATAACAAATAATTAGTTTACGTCTGCAAAAATAATAACAGTGAAAACTTACATAGTTTTTTGTTTTTTTGAACACCCGTTGATTAAAACACTACTCAACTAGTTCCTCTGCGCAGTGGCCATGTTTGTCAAGGTTTGTGTTTCAGAGTTATAAAGTTAAGAGAGGGTTATAACTACAATTAAGTAGCCTCTTCAGTCTTTTCTGTTTGAAATTTAATGCCAGCACACAAAAAAGCGCTGGCAGGATGGTCTTTTTTATAAGTTAGCCTGGGCAATTAAAAAATTTTTTTTTTTACTACTTAAATTAAAATTAAAATAGCAAAAAGAATGCTTTGAATAAATACTAGATAAAATATTAATAAAAAAATAAAAAACTGGCAAAAAAAAAAGAATTTTTCACAAAAGTTAAACAAATAAACAAAAAATTTTTTGTTGCAATTTAAAACAAAACTCTTTTAATTTTTTTAAAGTTTTTGTGGGCAAGTACGAAAGTGCTGGCTAAGCGGAGAAGACTGCTTCTTCGTCTGTAGTGGCCTTCTTGGCCTTGGGAAGGTGAGTTTACACAAAAAAAAAAAAAAAAAAAAAAATTTAAGTATTATAAAAAATAATAAAAAAGTTATAAGAAAAAAGTAACAATTACAAAAAGTCCGAAAATATGCTCAGTAATTTTAGAATCAACCAATAAAAGTTATACTAAAGCTATTTGCGGATTGTATAAATATTAAATCCGATTTTTGTTTTAGAGGGTTTTTATTTTTTTTATTTAACTTTAAAGAATTATTTTAAAATTTAAATATTTTAAATTAATTAGCAATTAAAAAAGTGATAAAAATGATATGTTATAAAATATGTTATTAGAGTTTTTTTGTTATGTTTTAAAATAACATAAATTGTTAAAGTTAGTTTTTGTATGTTTTTAAACTCCTCTTTAATTTTATTTAAATATCTGTGTTAGAGAGTTGCGAGGATTTTATTGACAGTTATATTTAAATTATAAGAAAATATTGAATAAAATTTAAATAAGTCATAAAAGTATTTTATATCTTATTTTGCAATTTCTTTTATTTAAAATATTTAATCACCGCTAAATTCTTTAGACAGTTTTGACTTGCAGTTGTTTCATTTTTGATATTAGATTATACTGTATGCTTAATTTTTCTAGTTTTATCTGATGGTTTATCAAATATTTTTTATTAATTATAACTATAATAATAATAATTATTATTATAATATGGTTTTATAATGAAATTATATATCATAATTTCGAAATTAATAGAAATATTTTTTATTGAATAAAAACTATTTAGGGATAAAAATAGAGTTAATGGTTTAAAAAAAAAAAAAATTTAAAGACCAAAAGCATTTCCAGATATCGCAATTGAAGATCACTTAATTCAAGCCTTGAATTAAATAAAAGTTTTTAATTTCAATGAAAATTAATTTAAACTTTTTAAACTGAATCAATAATTACAAATTTAAAGAATGACATACATAAAGTAAAGATGGTTTTTGATTGATAATTGTAATTCAAGAGAGTGATAGTTGATTGTTGCATGCAAAGACATGTCAAGCTTAATGCTTATAATGCCTAATGTTGGAAATAATCTTCACCTGGTATGGTCAATAACAATACTTTTCAATATTGAATAATTGATCTGATGCGTGCATAACATAATTATTTTCCTTACTATTTTTAACCAATATTTAGAAAACTAACCCAAATATCCAATAAATAGCAGTATTTGTCTCTAAATATTTGTCTACAAATAAAAAAGTTTTAATCAAGAATCCTTTTGATCTTGAAAATAAAAATGTTAATTCATTAACTTGGTTCAACTATAATAGTTAAATATTCTGATAAAAATTTTCAAATAACAAAAATATCTGTAGTTTATCTATGTTTAAGTTTTGCAGAATGTAATGTCTTGTATAACTTTGATTTATAAAAATCAAATTCAAGTTGTAAATTTAACTTTGATCTGCTTAATCATATATGACTACATATATTAATAAAGAATAATAAAAAGTTAGTAAAGAATAATAAAGAATAAACCTCACAGAGATGCATAAGGCCAGGCAAGCAAGTAAGGAACACGTGACAGTTTTAGACATAGGTTTAGCAATTTTGAGCACAATATGTAGGATGCACCATGGAAGTAGTGTTTTTTGTATAGGTTGTTCCATTGAAGTAGATGTTGTTATAATGTATTTTAACATCTTAAAAGTTTTAGGGAATATTTCTTTATTTTTTTAAAATTATATAATATCAATAGCCTGATTTTTTGTCTTTAAAATTATCATCATTTAAAGGTTAAGGTTTTGGGCATTTTGAATCTAGAGGTATGGGTAATGTTATTAAAACTGTTTTGCTTAAAATGGTACTTATTGAACAACAATATTTAATAATATTTAAAAAGAAAACAACTTAACTATTTTAAATTTTTTAATTATCCAAGATGTAATACAACAAATTTTAAATTTTAGATATTAACAATCGACCAGTTCCAAATCTGAACTTACAAAATGATAAACTGCCACGACCTAGTACTAATACAAAAATGTTACCAACACCTAGTTCAAATACAAAAAATCAAGAAACGAAAGTAAATGTCACTAACCAAGCATCATTGTATCTTAAGTATAACTTTTTATTATTTGTGTGTGTCTATATATATATATATATATATATATATATATATATATATATATTTATATATATATATATATATATATATTTATATATATATATATATTTATATATATATATATATATATATATATATATATATATATATATATATATATATATATATATATATATATATATATCTGTGTGTGTAAGTGTGTGTCTGCGAGTCCTCCTACATCAACTGAGGGTTTGGCATAGGGCAGTGATCTTTCATTATTCTTCGTTTTTTTCCTTTTCTGAAAAAGCTGTATGCTATAAAAATAAGCAATACTAGAAAGCTTATATATTATAGCTTAAGACTTATCTATGCTTAGCTAAACACTTTTTTTATTTTTAGGAAAGGGAAAAAAAAAATTAACTTTTTAATTGCTATTGTTTTTAATATTTAGTTCTTTTATTTTTGCACTCTTGTTTTTTTTTTATCTTTTATACACAAATTTAAATTTATTAAGTGAATTAGTTAGTCATCATGAGTGTCTGTGGATCTTAGAGGGTTTTTAGTTAGGGCAGGCAGGTTTAGTAAAATTAATTGTATTAGTTTTTAAATTGTTTCTTTTCTTTTAACTTTTTTAGTTTAAATTTTTTTTAATTTTTCTAGTCAACAATCCAAATCAAAAAAAGATAATTCAAAAATTGAAAATAAAGTTTTTCAAAAAACAGAAAGTTCTGATATTGAAAATAATTTCAAGTGGCAAGATGATCCAGAGTTTTTAGCAAAAGTCAAGTAAATATATTTACTTTTTTTATTATTATTATTTCTATCTACTCTTCGAGTATAACATTTTAAGTAGTTTTTTTTGTTGTTGTTGTTGTTGATTTATTTTAAGTTTTTATGTTATACTATAATGGTATTTTAAAGATAAAAAGTGGGTTTTGCAAATTATGACTTTTCTTGTCTCAACTTTTTCTTATTTTTCCACTATTCTATTTTTTTAATATCTATGGCTTAAAGTCTTTCTGGCATGAAAACTATATTATTATCCAAATATTCTCATAAATATTGTTGTTCAATAAGTACCATTTTAAATTAAACACTTCTTTTTGTACCTTTTAATGAAATAATAAGCATAAAATAAAACAGTTCACAGATGGCTTAAGCATGTAAATGTGTTCTTTAAATTCTTTGTTTATACATTTTTATGTATTTCATGTTGTTATTTCTGTATTTCAAGTGTTTTAGTATTTGCCCATTGTCAAAGTTGTTAACAGTAAATACTAAAAAAAATTTATGTTTTTTCCAGTTTAAGTTGTGTAATTTTTTAATGTCTCGGAATAATGTTTTTATGATATTTTATGTTATATGGAAGTTTATTAGAATTTCCTTGTTCATCTGGCTTTCTTTGGTATTTTTTTATTTATGTACCAAGTTTAATTCTGCATGGGCAATAAATTTCAGTTTTTTTCCTGTCCTCTCCCAGGTCTGGGAAATCTACAGCCTATCAGGTAATATTGCTGCCTTTAAATATTCTAATATTAAGTGCTATTTTTTTTGTTTTTTCTTGAACGTTTAGGAAACTAAAATCAGCAAAGCAAAAGCTGTACAACCTTCAACAGTTGGTCAAAGATGTTCAAGGAGGTAATAGTCCTCTTATACCTATCAGTGATCTTCAGAATCTTGCTCGTTCATTTAGCAATGACAAAAACTCTAATTGTGAAGAAACTGGAATTGATGATGATCTAGAAGTTCAAAATGTTAAAACTTTAGATAACAGAGGAGATGAAACTGAAAGTGATGATGATGCTGATTGTGAGCAAACTGAAGACGATAATCATAGTAACTGTTCTAAAAGTGCAGAAAGTTTTCCAGAAAATTTAACTGATAATGAGCGGAGATTTCAGGGTTTGTTACGTAAGCAAAGATTAGAGTTGAACTATTTACTTAAAGAGAGAGAGCGTTTATTAGAAACTCACAGAAATCTTGATCCAATTTCTGATTTATCTCAACTCAATAATAATAACAGAAATGGATCTTATCCCAGTCTTACCAAAGAAAAACTTAAACAGCAAGATAAAGTCAAGTCAAATGATGGTGTATCTACAGAGCCACAATATGGCTCTGAGAAAGCATACTCAATGCAAAGTAAATCATACAGCGAAGAAAATAACACTCGTAAGTTTAATTACAAAGTTATATAGTAAAGTTAGTTCAGTATACTGAAGATATAATTTAAATTTTTTTTAAACATGTATTTAGTACAATGTATATTTTATTGTTTATACTGTTTAATGTGACTTTTTTTGTTTACAGACCCTCTTTCTAACCCTATTGCTGTTAGTGAAATAAGAAGACAACGAGAACTGTATGAACTACAGAAAAAACAAAAGTTTGTTGAAAAGCAGCAAAGGAAAAAAAAAACTCAACTAGAAGAGATTCAGTCTGATGATAGGGGAACTTATTCTGTTCACAGTGATGAAGGTGTTGGTGTAAGTGCATATAGTGCAGATGTGACAACTGCAGCAACTTGGGGAGGTTCTACAGCACAAAGTTCCAATGAGGAGGATTCAGCTGTGGAGGATGATTATGGAGCTACTGAAGAATGTGTAAGCATATTTAGTCTAAGACCTAAAAGTTATAGAATATGAAATAACTGTGGTTTTCTTACTTTATTTCAGTACATTTTTAGGAAATTACTATTTTATCTGTTGTAAAAAAAAAAAAAAAAAAAAAAAAAACACGTTTACAATGATATGAGTAACAGATAAAAAAACTAAGCTTAGGTAATGTTTCTACATTTTATTTAAGAAGTTTTTTTGTTGCAATAAGTCTTTAAAAAATTAGAATGAATTTGTTTTGGTTTATTTGATATTATTTTATTACAGATTTTTTTATTTATTTGGTAATATTTTATTGCATAACATGTTTTTTACAGTACTTATTATTTATAAAATCACCCAGCGCAGTATTTCACACCCATAAACACTGAAATATGTTGTCAACGAGCATGATTATGCATGTTTATCATTATGTCATCAAGAGTGATTGTTAGCATTCCTTTCCATTCATTATTTTGTACATGTCGAAAACCCTAGTTTAACTTAAACAAAGTTATGTAAATTAAAATTTATATAACAAGCTTTTTTAAGAAATTAATGTTTTACTTCAATCGAAAAAACTCAATAAAAAGTGTATAACTTCTATATGAATTTTTTTTAAAATAAACTAACTTTACTGTAAACAACTTTTGTCTTCAACAAAAACATTTTATCAAAAATATTTTATTTAAAATCAAGTAAATAAGTAATAGTTTCTTGCTCCCAAATTTTTGAGGCAGTTTTATACTTTTATTACTAGGTTAGTGAGCTTTTTTTATTGCACCCAGAAGTCTAAATATTCTATTTACATGGATGTTTTACACTTCTGCTTTATAATAAGGTCTCTTATTGTTAAAGATTAATGCTTTATCTTTTATATAATATTGTATTTGGATAAGAGATTAGCATTAAGAAAATTGGTCTAAACTACACAGGTGTTCAACTATGAGCATTAATTGTTAAAAAAAATATTCAAAAACTTTTTTCCTAACCATTTCAAAATATATTTTAATTGATATATGTAAATTTAAATCATGCATGCACATACAGGCCCTCACACACAAATGCACACACATGCACATATTTGCATACTTAGCCATGCATAATATGTATATGTGGCGTGCTGGCTCCTAAAAGCCCTTTTTTTTTCTCTTAAAAGCCCCATTTATGTTGGAATTTTCTCACATACGCTTGATTTTCTCATACGGGCTTGATTTGAAGGCCTACAAATATATAAATGCTGTGTAACTTAGAGTAAACTAATTAAAGTTACATTGCATTATAAAAAGTGCTTATATCAGCTTAGTATTGTTGCTTAAAAAGATATGCTTTGAAATCACTGTCTTGAATAACTTTTATGTTATAACTTGGTATTTTGATTAAAAAAACAAAACTTTAATTAGTTTAACAACAATTTCTTTTGTTAGGGAAACTATATTTTTATCTATTCAAATATTGTAATTTTTTTAATATATTAATTTTTTTTGTTTTTATAAAGGTAGATTTAATAGTAAAACTTTTTTGAAAAAGCAATTTTTTTTTAAATCATTTTTTATCATTTTGAAAAGTTTTTGATCGCGTGAAAAGATCATATGACAAACTGGAGATTTCAGCTATAGGGGTCGTTTCAATTACATAGTAATTAAATGATAGTAGTAGCAAAACAAACAATTAAATTTAAAGCTAAAAAGTTTTGATGATAAATTGTTTAAAAAAAAACTATTTAACTTAACAAGATTTTTAATACTTAAAAATAAGCAGTTGCTATTTCTTTTAATTAAATAATTTCAGGATCGCAAATTCCCATCTGACCGTCGCAATTGCTTAATTCAACCTTTGTCACAGATTTTTTAGTTTATTACAATCTTTAAAAGGGATTTTGTGACATAAAAATACTGTTTGCAAATGTTTTTGAGGGCGTTTAAATGTTTGCATTTTACTATACAAAATGCAAATATATTCAATACTAGCATACAAAATACATTAGCACTCAAAATTAACTCTTCAAATCAGATGGTTTATTTAACTTGTGAAATTTAATTTGTGAAAGCATAAATATAGCGGACAAAAAATTGTTTTTTTGATCATTAAAAGAATATAGTAAAATTTTTTTTTTTTAAAAGGCCATTCTAAGGTAAAAAGATAAGGTCCATGCAGGACTCCTGCATAGCCTCTGGGGTCAGCCTGCCACTGCTTACAACTTGACCATTTTAAAATACACTTTGCGTATTGTAAACTACTTAACTTGTTTTTCAGTGGCAAACATGGCATGTCACATTTGACCAGTTAAATCTTGCGTTCTTTGCAAAATATGAGACAATCACTAGTATTTTTTGAGAAAGGTGTGGCTTTAATGCAGCACGTTACAATCAAAGGTTATAGTCCTTGGCAAGGTGTCTTCAAGCTATGCTGGCACTAACATTCACATTAGAGGCAGTTAAGTAAGAACTTGTGTGCTTGAAACCTGTATGTCCTTCACAGCCAAATAATGTATCATTTCAGTTCATCTAGTGGTAATTCTTGGTCTTCCACAAGATTTTTCCTGGATTAATGATGGCCTGTTAATTTTATACATTAGAATGTAAAATAAATAAATTTGTATATAAGTAATATATAATACGAAATAATTTAAAAAAAAATTTGCACATGTTGGCGAAGTGCGAATTTTTCAGCTATAAAGTTAAGTTAGTAGCTGTGTTTATAAACATATATATTTATGCCATTTTTTTCTTAATGATCTTTCACAATATTAATCTCATAAAATATATTTAGCAACAGAATGGTGATATAATAACTTTTTTTAACCTCAAACAAAGTGCAATAAAGGTACTGATTATAAAAGAAAATCACTTAAATGATCTGTGGTTATATTTTCTTGATCTTTAATTATTTTTTCTTGATCTGTAATTATTTTTTTCTTGAAAACTTATTTTCATAATAGTGACACAACTTATTTTCATCATCTGTAAACAAAATATTTAAATTAACTTTTAAATTATCAGTAAAAGGATCATTAAAAGTGAAAGAATCATTAAATGACGTTCTTTTTGTTCTACTTTATCAGAATTTATTAATTTCAAAGAAATAAGCTTTTAACATAACTTTTTAAAACAATTTTCGTAATAAAATCTATACAATATACCCTGTGTCTAGGCTGATACCCTGTGTCTAGGCTGATACCAGAGGTGAAAAAAGTAACAAAGTTTTGTACACAAATATAAGTACTGTTACTTGAGTGAAATTTTACTCAAATACAATTAAATGTTACCAGTCAAAGAGTTTGCTCAATTAAAAGTAAAAAGTAGCTAATTATAAATGTACTCAAAGTAAATGTTACTATGTTATTATTTAACAACCATTCTCAGGTTTGTCATTTAATTTGTCATTATTTAACACTCATTTTATCGGTTAAAGCATTATTTTTTTCTTTGTGTTTGCAGAAATATAGAATTGGGAAATTTCTCGTGTTTTTTCACAGTTCTTTGTAAAAAATGTAATTATTGTAAATCTGTGATTAAAATTTTCTTTTAAAATTCTTTTTAAAATTTTGTTTTAAAATTTTAAAAGATAGATTAAAATATGAAATGTAAGCAAGGCACGTTTTTAATATCTTCATAACTTTACTTAAAACACCACTGAAAAATATATGGAAACAATTTTACAATACAGGCGATAATTTTATCAACTAAGAAATTAATTCATTTTTTCTGTGAAAATATACTTTGAAACAATACTTTGAAAAAAAAAATACTTAAGTTAAAGTACACATTTAAAAAAATACTTAAAAAGTAACAATTCACAAAAAAACTACTCAATTTGTTACTTTCCACCTCTGCAATATGCTAATACTAATATTGATTGCAAAACACTGCTACTTTAGTACTTCAAATAAAACATTATGCAACTGCTATATATTGACTTTGGTATGTTGTGAATAAAACATTATGCAATGCTATATATTGACTTCAGTATGCTGCAATTGTATTTTTAAATTAAAAATGTATATTCCTTGCTTTCATAGTGAATTTCAAGAAGTTAAGATATTTTTATTAAAGATACTCTTGGAAAAAGTATATTTAATAAAAATATACTTTTAATAAGAATCATTAAAAAATTTGGAATTTTAATTTAAGATAAAGGGTATCATTTTAATTTAAAATATAAAGTGACTTTCTAATTGGTTTTAAAATAACGAAAAGTTGTATTGCATTTTTCTTATGTTTGTTTTATTAATTTCCAGATAGAAAATGATGAAGAGTTTAGTAATCATTCTAATGAAAGAGAACAAAGAGAAAAAGAGCCAGCAATAAACAATTTAAATGATCAGCCAAGGCGTGGGATTACCTGGCATCAGAATTATGTTACTCCAAACAGCATTAGAAACTCTCTCAAACATTCAAGTAAGCTTGGTTCAATTTGTTACTAGTAATTATTTAGTTGCATATTAAGCATATTTCTTTTAGTGTTTTATTTATTATTTTTTAAATTTGTAAAGGTGAAACTCAAAATCTTGGAGCAACAATAACTAGAACACAAAGTGCGCCAACACCTCAGTCAAGGAAACTGAGACAAGGAGTAAGCAATGATATCTATTTTTTATCATTATAAGATTGTTTAGGTTTAAACTATTGTTGTTGTTTGTTTTTTTTCAAATGTTTATCTTTAATAATATGTGAATGAATGATTTTTTAGAATCTTACACCAGCACACAAACTAGTTTCAGATTGCAAAATAAAAAATTCGCTTTATCCAAACAATAACAATCAACAGTTGGCTACTCAGTCACCTTCTACTGAAATGCTTCATACACAACTAGCAAGCATGTGTAATTCTTTATTACGAAACGAACAAACTCTTCTTTCTATGTTGCAAAGTCAGTTTTTAAAACCTATACCAGGTATGTTTTGAACTATAATTTTAAGATTTAAATTTGTTAAATATATTTGCTAGCTATATTTGAAAGTTTAATGGTTAAAATAAAGTGAAAAAATTGCATTAACCCTTTAGTGCCCACAGTAGCCATATGGCTGCAAGTGGTTTTACTGGTCGTATAAACTTAGTCAACTATATTTTTTATTACAAATTTTGTTAATTTTGTAAGTTTGACCATTAAAATATTAAATATTGTCAATTATTGTTAATTGGTGACATTTATTTCTTTAAAATCAGATATTTGCTGAAGGGATATTTTGCTCAAAAAAAGTGATTTTCTTTTTGATTCAAAAAAAAGGGATATATATAAATATTTTGATCTTCTTATTTGACTGATAATGTTGTCAAAAGATTGGACTCCATGAAGAAACAAAGGAAATACCGTTTAAAAATATATATTTATGAAAGTTGTATTCTCATGGTATCCATACGACTACTACGAGCAGAATTAAAATTCTATTATGTGTTTTACAGGCGTGTGCACACATTATGAATTTACATATACACACATACATATATATATATAAAGTTATTTTAAGCCACTTAACTGCATTATATATATGTTTATTTGGGCCAGCGGCACAGATTTCGATATGGAGGGGCAAAATCGTCAATTTCTAAAAAAAGTTATCTATATCTAAAAATTTCTAAAAAAAATAAGATAAAAGTCCTTTAAAAAAAAGTAGGAAGACTAGCATCCCCTGTGTAGTTGGTCCTGTGTAGTTGGTCCTGTGTATGTATATGTATTTATATATATGTATATATATATGTATGTACGTATATATATATATATATATATATATATATATATATATATATATATATATATATATATATATATATATATATATATATATATACATATACATATATAATATTCTTGACCTCAGTTTATGTAGTTGTATACCTATGTAGTTGGCCTTGTGAATGTATATGTATATATATATATATATATATATATATATATATATGTATATATGTGTGTGTGTGTCTGTATACATATATATATATATATATATATATATATATATATATATATATATATATATATATATATATATATATATATATATATATAATATTCTTGACCTCAGTTTAACATTTTAAATTAGTTTGATGAAAGGAAAAAGTATGTAAAACTTTTTAGAGTTAGTTTTTTGCTTTTTTGTATTTCAATAAAATTTTAACCTGGTTTCTCAAAAAAACCTGGTTTTTATTTAAACATTAATAAGCTTTTTTTTACTTTGTTTGGTAATTATCAGTTAGGATATAAATGTTGATTAAAACTAATTTTGATATGAATATATTTTCATTAAGAACTTGTATAAAATTTATAAGAAATATTTTAATTTTAAAATTAGACTTTGAATTTAAATTTTAATATGCATGTTAATTTAAAACTAAAATTTTGATGATTGAGATAAATTTATAAATATTAAAATATTTTTTAATGTATTTTAAATACATCGTGT
The DNA here is from genome assembly GCF_038396675.1 of Hydra vulgaris. NCBI lineage: Eukaryota > Metazoa > Cnidaria > Hydrozoa > Anthoathecata > Hydridae > Hydra > Hydra vulgaris. Next base: position 27,906,729 of record NC_088931.1, on the reverse strand, counting down.
AATAATTTTGTTGGTATTGGTGTTAAAAATACAGCGAAATATTTTATTTCAAAACCAAATTGTTTCAATAAATATTATAAATTTGATACAAAAATATTTATGTCAAACTTTCAAGGTCTTGTTTACTATTATTTTTAGGCATTAACTTTCTACTTGTCTCTTGAGTTCGGACAAATTCTTCTCTTTTTTCATGAGTTCTACTTGAAGCTTCTGTAACTTGCTTTATGCAATGTTCAACAGATTGTCCATGACATGGCCAAATTGGCACCTGCATAGAATTTGACAAAAACACATTGATTTCAGAAGTTGTTAGAGAGGTAGGTAAGACTGGTTCATAAACCGGTGACTCCCATGATATCAGGTCTACCAATTTTCAAAATTTTTAAAGAACATGAGTTTTTCTTGGTCTAGGAGAAGAATCACCTTTTTGTAGATCTTCATTTCCATTACCTCTAATATCTTTTATCCTATTAATAGCTACAATTCTATCATAATCAGTATTAAAACACAACAATGTTTATAGTATACACTCACTGAAACAAAACTAAGCTGATTTTTGAATAGAAAGTGATACTATTTTAATGACATCTTCTTTTTGAAATTTAAGTTGCTGCAGCTGGTAAAGTACATGTTTAGGTATATGTCAACTTTGATCTTAAATCAACAAGGAAAATAAACACCCACAATGTACTCGATGATAGACTTTCTAAATCTTTACCTTCCATACCATTTCATGTTTAGAATTACCAATTCTACATATTCTGTTAGCAGTAGTTAACCATCTTAAAGTAAAACAGGCCTAATTTGTAACAAATAAAATTTTGGCAGTTGAGAACCACTTCTAATGACACAAACAACTTTATAACCATAAAATTGATCTGCAGACAAGTCATTTATTATTTTATCATCAAGAGAAATAAGTGTATTGCCAATTTTAATAATTTCAAATACTGGGTTTATATCTAGGTCTGTAGCCAGATGGACCCAATAACACCAGACCATTTATTGTTAGATTTAGTTTGACCATCTAAGTTGGTTATAAGATGCCTCAGTGGCAACTCATTTGTATGTAGTTGACATATAAGCAAAACAAGTTTTTTTCCTGATTTTATTTCTTTATGTTTGATGACTCCACTCTCTCAACCAGTATTTACATTTGTAGAGTTTCCACCAACAGCCAGTAAAGACTTGTCAATACCTCTCTCAGTCAACCATTCAATAAATATTTTCCATCTGGTTCCATACAAAAAGAGTAATGCTCTTCTTTCACAGTTACTAGATTTGCATTTGAGTCATCAAGTTCAATCATTTGATTAGCTTGATGTTTTGATAGCTTGATGGTTTTGCTAGCACTAGAGGTAATTCGATATTAGTAATGTCATCATTGTCATCATTTAATTCTATTTCATTACTGAAATCGCTTCTTCTTTTTTTATATAGTTAATCTGATCTGACTCATTTTTTTTTTTAAATTTTAATAACATTGCAACATTTTTTAATTAAAATAACATTGCAACATTTTTTAGTTAAAATATTTAATAAAAATTAACATGTTTAACTAAAATAACATAACATTTTATTCTCAAAATATTTTTCTTGGTCTTTTCTTAGTAATCTTTTTAACTGTTTCCTGGTTTCAATGTTATCAGGTAGTTCAAATTAAAGCTTTGCTAACAGTTCTAGTTTTAACTCTTTGAAAATATATAAACTTAATGTCAATAGATGGTCTTTCGTACTCTTATCTGATATATTTGCATTTATAATGAACTTCTTTATCACAATTATCAGAACAAATAAAATCATAACATATCACAATTGGACATTTGCATACAAGTACATCAAAAGTTTGATCAAGTTTTTCTTTAAAGTTTATTATTTGTTTAGCTCCTTTTTTTCTTGGACTTTTTTATTGCTGAAGCGTTGTTCCACAACGTCATTATTTTATCGCAAATTGTTTTGTCAGTAATTAATTTAGATGATGTAAATTCTAAATTTCCATTCAACCGCTGGTGTAATAAAGCTGGTAATATGTCTTGATGTAATTTAGTTGTGTTGTTTAAAAGTCTGTTTATTTTATGGACAATATTGTTCAGTAATGTTGTTATTCCGTTTAAAAGAAAACAAAATCTGTTTATACTTTCATAAAAAAGGCTAATCACCTAAGTAAATATTTTTCTGATTTAAAAAATTATATCGGATTTGGATTCTCGATAAAATTTCACAACTATTACTTATATCCCAAATTTTATTAAACCATTTTTAAAAAAAAGTCTGAAATTGACTCACCCTATTAGTGATTAACTTCAAGCCTAATTTAAACTCAATAGTTCAATATTTATTGCTTGCATAAGTCCATTTTCTGTTTAATGGGTCCCTAATTTTCTATTCAATGGGTTAGGTTTAGGGTTAAAAAATATCTTAATATCAGTCAACCTGGTACTCTAATGAAGCAAAATTTTAGAAATATTTCAAAAATAATAGTTTTTTAAGAAGAAAAAATTATATCAAAAACTTATAAAAATTTATGTTTTTCATTTTTAATAAAAAAACCGTAGTTTTATTGCAATAAAATCTAAAATCAAATTATAAGTAGTTTTTTAATTTTTGTAAAATTTCGCTTCATTTGACCTTTGTTTGAAGAAAATTTTTATAATATTAGGGCCCTGTTAAATAGAAAATAAACTTAGGCATATACTAAATATTGGACAATTGAGCTTAAATTAGGCTTAAATTAATCACAAAAAATAACCACAGCACTGAAAAATACTGAGTTCGGGTGCTTCTGAACATTCTAAATCATGCCAAGGTACGTTTGACTAGTTACATCCCAAAACTATATCAATTGCTCTAGAATATCATGTTTGCAAAATTCGAGAATCACTTGAAATAAACAGAGCTAAAGTTCGACAAAAACTCTTGGCAAACTTTAAAAACAAAAAGTTCCTAATGATGGTGATAACATGACAACAAAAACTTGGGGGCCATTCTTTATTAGATTATTTGACATCAACACTTAAAAACCTATTTTTCTATTTTGTTATTTATCTTATCTTTTCAACCGTTTGTTTTTATTATAATTATTTTATTTGTAACAATTTTTATTGATCACAATAGATCAGCAAAATATCGAACAATATATTAAAATAAAAACAAATGAAAAAAAGTAGATCAATATCAAGACAATTAAAATCAAGACTGGTTTCAAATAGATTGGTAGTTAAAAATATAGATATATTATATAGTTATCAGGGAAGAACCCAGACCTGTTTTAGTACCACTGGAGCAGTATGGGCGCCCCCAATTTTTTTTTTTTTAATTTTTTTTTTGCTTTTTTTATTAAAAATAGAAAAAAAAATTTTAGTTTTAAATGCATATGTACAAATGCATATAGATAATTTTCAGTTTATTTTAGCTACCTCATTTTTGCTTCTTGTCAATAAAATGAATTAAAAGAAATTGCTTTTTGACGTAATTACGTGACATTTTTATGTAAAAACCGTAACATAATGATGTAACTGACCTTCAGTTACTAGTTTTAAAAAATTGAATGTTGTTACAAAACTTAATTTTAAAAACTTGTTGCAAAATTTTATAACAATGGAATGTATAAAAAATTTATTTTTTCAAAATATAGAACGATTTTAAATATGCATTCAGAGTATAGTTAACTTTTGTTTTTTGAAAATTTAGAGTAAACTGCTTTCGATAATAAATGAACAAAAGTAAAAAATTTCGGTCTTAATAACTATTGCGCAAATTTAATTTTTGAATGAATGAACTTTTGATCTTTAGCTTGCTATTTTAGTTTACAAAAAAATGAAACGTAAAATTTTTCAAAAAGTTTTGTTTCTTTTCCAAATTCTTTTTGACTTTTAAAATAATAAAAATAACTATTACAATGACTTAATAAAAGTTTTATAAAGATCTGTTAAAAATAACCCATAGTAAATGTAACTTATTTATTAAATGTAATTTTTTAAACTATACTTAATGATTAAAAAATATAATATATTTTTTAAAATATAATGTTTTTAATCAAAAATATATAAGATTTTTGAAATTATGTTTTTTGTAATTATTTCTTCTTTAATTATCTTTAATTTAAAAGGTGCCTTAAAATCACTTTAAAAACTATTAGTGATGTGCCATCGGCTAATGCCGATTGTGGCTAATAATAGGTTTAATGTATTTATTTAAGGGTATTATAATAATATTAAGGATTTAAATTACATATTTAACATGTTCCTATTCATCAGAAGTGATTCGACCTACTAGCCTATGCTATTGGTAACCAGCAACGAATTAATCGGCTAAACCATTGGCCGATTATTTGGCCGATGGCATCGGTTGATTTATCGGCATTTGCCGATGGATCGGTATTGACTATTAAGCCAAACTAAACAGGTGCATAGGCACACCTTATATATGCAAATTGCATACCTAATATTAAGATATTACCTTTACATACATGCATTAAACTCTATAATTAGCCTTAATCGGCCTTTGCCGATGGCACATCACTAAAAACTATTAACCTTTAGTAAAAGTTAAATGAACAGATTTGATAATATTCAAGTCAAAATTTTAAAATTAAAATAATAGTAAATACGTTTATTAGATGCTTTTGTTTTTTATTTAAATAGTTATTCGAATACAAGATGTAACACTATTTTGTTAATTTTACAAGTATTACGCAATTTAATATATGTAAATATATCATGTAATGTAAATATTGATTAAAAATTGTTTAAAGTATTTAAACATTTAATTACTAATTATTTAAAAAATTTATAATTACCAAAATTTAATTTACTAAAATATAGTTTATAAATGTTTAAAATTCTTTAAACAATTTTCAATAATTATTTACTAATAGTGTGGTATTTGCAACAAAAGCGTTTATTAAAGTCTTGCAGCAAAAGCGTTTATTAAAGTCTTGCAACAAAAGTATTTATTAAAGTCTTGCAACAAAAGCGTTTATTAAAGTAAAATAGTTTTCTTATTGTAACTAAAGTAACATCGTCCACTGGTAAATTCATGTATTCAAAAAAATGCCTTTAAAAACTAAAAAAAAAAATAAACAAATGATTAATATGATGATTGAAAAAATGATGATTTAAAATCATTGTTGGGGCACCGGTTTTAACTCAAAAATATCACACACACACCCAAATGTTGCCAGAAAAAAAGCGATATCCCCAAATAAACTCAGGGTTCTTCACTGATATATAGATAGTTGATATCAAGTATCCCAAGATTGACATTAGCTTTAGATTGATTTGACTTACTTGGTTTAGTACAATTACTAATTTGATTGAATTAAATTAAATGTAATTAATATAGTTGTTAGATGACTTGATGTTGTTAAATTCTTTTTTAGCTGCTGAGCCTGTTGTTAGTTCAGATATATTGATGTCATTAAAGGAATATTTTGAGACTACCAATTATAATGAGAATTTTGCAGTGACATTGAATACACTTCAAACTTGTTTTGAGAGGGTCCAGCAACATCAGGCTGATATGGAATATATTCATCAACAATTTTCTCAGTTAATTGCTCCATCTGCTCAGTTAATGGATTATCGTTCCCCTTGGCTTAAGCCTCCATCGCTACACTTAAGTTCTTTCGGTGACAATTCTGCAGTTAAGAGTGAGCATGTATTGAATAACCCTAAAGAAACACAAACTGTTAATTCAGAAAATAAAGGCACAAATGTGCAACCATTTAATTTGTTTGATGAAAAATTGATAGATCGATGTCTTACACCAAACAATGAGGAAAGAACACGTTTAACTAATGCTAAAGAAAGTTTTGGATTAGCTTGTTCAATAGATAACAAAAATTCTTTTATGACAGAACAACATGGTTTAAATCACAACCAAAGTCTTCCATTCCCCTATCAGTTGCGCATGTCAGAGTATAATCCACTTTCATATCAAGGTATCATTTAAAATCTCTGTAATAGTAGTGATAGTTGATTTAAAATCTTTTTATCTCTGTAGTAGTAGTGATAGTTGATTATACTAATGATCTTTCAAAAAAAAAAAGTAAAAGTAAAAGTTTTATATCAGGTAATTTTGCAAATACACACACTGGTAATGTAATGACAATGTCTCGAATGTCAATGAATAACCAACATGCTGAAACCAATATTAGTGAGCACCACGAAAAAACAATATGGCCGTCTTTTTTTAAAATTGAAGATCCAGCTATGGGAGGCAATGATTCAGAGTTGGAAAAGTAACTGATTTATGATATATTTTTATAATATATACTTTAATTTAATTTTTTAAATTTATTTATAAAATTTTTTCATTTGGGGCATATTCTGCATATTTTAAAATAACTTAAGTTAGTTTTATTATTAATTTTTTGAGAATTTTATTTAATTTTTAATTTGTAGTTATAATAAAAATTTGTGACTTGCTGCCTGTTTACAGTTTGAACTCATGTTATTTGTCATGTAATTCAAATTCATTACAAGAGTTTCTGAATTATAGGAGTTTGATCCTAGATATGACAAGAGCTTAACTGTATATTATAATTATTAATTAGTTCATTAATGGATATTTTTATATTTTATATATTTTTAAATTGTATTTTTTTCAGTCTAGTGGTTGAACTTTATTTTTTACATTTGAAATATAGAAATAAAGATGTAACACCAATGACAGCTAATCCACCAGAATCAACAGGTGCAGTTAATTTTTCGTTGTTTGAGTCAATGCGAGATTTGATATATTCAGAAGTAGCAACATTGATAGCTATGAATGAATCTCGTCCACATTATCTTCTCGAACTCTTTAGAGAACTTCAGCTACTGAATTCAGATTATTTACGCCAAAGAGGTTCAAAATTAGTTTCAAATTTTTTTTTTCCTGTTTTGATTTCATTTTTTATTTATAATTGTTATTTTATTTACTTATAATTGTAGAAGGAATATTAGCATTTTCATATTTTATTACATTTTAGGTCTTTATTCGCTACAAGAACTTGTTACTAAGTTTTTGACTGATTCAAACACAGATTCATCACCTGCAAAATCTGCATTTGTTCAGGAAACTGTTTCAAATCAGCAAGTATATGATAATTGGGTAGAGAGTGCACAAACCCCTAGTGAAAGTGGTACAACAACTGAGGATGAAGGAGAAAGACAAGCTTTGCAATCACTTGCAAAACAAATGGAAAATAATGAAATGTATGACTATGCTGAAATTGTTGAACGACAATCTGATGGGAATTTCTCTACACCACGCAGTTCAATTGTTGACTTACCTTTTGCATCAGAAGACCTTGGAACAACTGTCATAAATTTAGATGAAGTTTGTTGTATTATATTTTATTACTATTTGCTCTATTTTTTAATCAATTATAAAAAGATGTGCAATATTTTTACTAGGCATTACAAAAGATGAAATTATATGAGTTGAAGATGGCTGAAACCCAGAAGGTGTTTGAACAGGCTTCTAATAACTTCTCTGAGTTTATACCATATACAAAGCAATCTCAAAAACAGTGTTTTAGTGATGCACAAAACAGCAATCTTTCAAGTGAAATCTCTTTTGATTGCCACAATTCCACACTTGATGCACCCTTGCTTAATCAAACGATTAAAGCTCTTATGATGGAGCTGGTGCCATTTTTAAATGAGCACATAGGAGAGATTTGCACACATGATCTATTAGATGCTATTCGGTGCAAAATTGTGCATTTAGCTCACCAAAATGAACTTCAAGTTCTGAATAAGCCTGAGAGTGAACAATTTCATCGGTTTTTTCATAACCAACTCGAATCTGTACTTAAGGACTCACTTTCTAATTTTAGCTCAAGAAAATTAAAAGACTGTGGTGAAGACATATTAATTGTTGTTTCTGAAATTCTTTTTAATGAATTAGCTTTTTTTAGGTTGATGAATACTTTAGATAGGTAATATTATAAGATTTGTTTTTGTCAAATTTTAAACCATAAAGTGCAACCATTTTAAAATAAGTATCAAGTTAATTTATTTTACGATGTGTTTTTTTTATATTTTAGTCATCCAAATGATAAGGTAGAAGTTGTAAACAATATGCAAGCTTCAAAATCCAGTAGTAATTCTTCTAGTAATTTTGTTATTGTTGATTCCTCTGAGCTAACTGATGAAGAAAATGAATCCTTAAGAAACTTTGTTAAAGTAGAGCTTGCTGTCAGTGAGATCCATCCAACTCAAAGCGATCGGGATGATTCTGAAAATGAAATGTCTTGTGCAAGGACTGCAGCTCCCATAACATCACTGAATTATTATTCACAAGATGTGAATGGTACTCACTTTAACACAAGTGAGTATTGTATTACTTTCATATATTTTTAAATTTATATTTGATTGGTTCATATTTTTAGGTTTATATTAGATTGATTCATTTTGATCTTGCGTTGTTAGAGTAATTCTTTTTTTTAATGTTATATACATATATATATATATATATATATATATATATATATATATTATTATTATTATTATTAATAATAATAATATATATATATATATATCTTATTATATATATATATATTATTCTAGACTGTTTTCGACAGTGTCTACCTTTTTTTTTTTTTTTTGGGAAATCTGCGTTTTAGAAAAAAAAAGGGGGTACCACCGCCCAAATTTTTTTCCTAGAATATATAGAAATATATATATGTATATTTTATATACATATATATATATATATACACATATATGTATATATATGTATGTGTATATATATATGTATATGTGTGTGTGTGTTTCGAATTATAGAAAGTTAATTTTTCTTAAACGCATTTCACGGTGACTTAGCATTTAATCGAATTATGGAGGTTTTCGAATTAAGGAGTTTCGAATTAGAGAGATTGTACTGTATATGTATATATAATTTTAAATATATACAAAATAGAGTGCTCAATGTTCTTAAAAGAACAGAGCAATAATAGATTAAAATATTTTCTACTAATTTTTGTGTGTGTGTATATATATATATATATATATATATATATATATATATATATATATATATATATATATATATATATATATATATATATATATATATATATATATATATATATATGTATATATATATATATATATATATATATATATATCCTAAGTGGTTGTCAGAAAGTTTTGTTGACAAAAAGTAAAAATTAAAATGCAAGACCGGAATTTATTTATTTGTTACTCTATAGACTGCCTGCCCCAACCAAACCCTCAGTCGATGTAGCAGCACTCCCTTGCGAGTCAGGCTAAAAGATAGTAGATGTAGCAGCACTCCGTCGCGAGTCAGGCTATTTGTCAGTCGATGTAGTAGCACTTTGTTGCAAGTCAGGCTATAAGATAGTCGATGTAGCAACACTCTGTGCATGATTTACAGTAAAAAAAATATAAATAAAAACATTTTATTAAAAAAATAAAAATAAAAACATTGTTTATATTATTAAAAACATTCTGAATGTTTCTAAAAACATTCTGGTAAATTAAATTTGCGTTTTTGCGGTTTTTTAAAAAAATGATTAATTTGTAATTAAATTAATGGTTTCAACTTTCTGACAACACACAAATGTTGGACAAAAGTCAAAAGTAATTAAAAGTGATGTATTTGTTGGCATAAGAATCATTTTTTTCCTTCCGTACTCCCAAGTGCAACAATCTATTGAACTATATATATATATATATATATATATATATATATATATATATATATATATATATATATATATATATATATATATATATATATATATATATATATATATATATATATATATATATATATATATTTATATATATATATATATTTATATATATATGTATATGTATATATATAATTTCATTTATTAGCTGACAGCAGTTTGAATAGTGTGCTTCATGACAATAGACTAGAAACTTATACTGAGTCTGAACAACATGAGCAACATGGTGGATTAATGATGGAGAATGAAAATGCAGAGGATGAAAGAGACCTTGAGCAAAGTATTTATTTTATGGGATTTTCAATTATTTATTTTTATCGGTTGTTGTTTGGGTTTTTTTTTAATTGTTTTGAAAAGTTTAAGTTTTATTTTTCTCACTTTTTTTAGTTGAAGAAAGAAATATGAATGAAAGTAACCAGGTATTTCATGTATAATAGTGTTATGTTTTAAGTTTTTTTGCTGCTACTCCAAAATAATGATTATAACCTACAGAAATGTGTACTTCATTTCATAATGAAATACAAATTTTTCATTTTGATTTTTTTTGAAGAAAGATATTATAAAGCTATTCTTTTGTTTGTTTTGTTTAAACATAAGAAACTTGTTACTTGTTGATGTTAAAAATTGCAAAAGAAAATTATTTTCACTGGTGCAAGATAAATATGTGAGTGTATAAGCACGCACACATGTTATATATATAAAATGTGTGCGTGTTTACACACACGTTTATTATATATATATATATATATATATATATATATATATATATATATATATATATATATATATATATATATATATATATATTTTATATATATATATATTTATATATATTATCATCATTATTATTATTATCATTATTATTATTATTATCACTATTATTAGTATTATATATTATTATTATATATTATTATATATATATATTATTATTATTATTATTATTATAGTTCCATATATTAAAATAAAAAATAGAGTTTTATCTATTTAGGGATTATTGTGAATTATTTCCTACTTTTTATATTTCAAATGTTTATAGAATCTTGAATTGGAGGATGATATGGTACGAGAAGATGATTTACCTGAGGTAGTTATTTATAAAACCTAAGGAATGAAAACAAAATTTTTTCTATCTTGATTTTAATCTATTGATTTTGTTAAGGCTGATATGGCAGTTGAAAGTTCAGCCATAGCTCAAGCTTTACTTACACACCTAAGTGGGGCACAAGGTATGCTTTTAAATCTGATTTTCTTATCTGCTTTTAAATCTGATTATTCTGATTATTCTGATATTTCTTTCAAACTATTTTCAGAACTTGCTGGAGAAGAAAATTATGTTCCATCAGTTCATGGTGAGATCAAACTTAGTTTATTGTAGTTGATGTTTTTATCATTGTTTTAAGAGTTTGTATTTGGCAGCTTTGTAAGTCAGATGAAAAACTCAAAGTATTATTTCAATAAACGCTAAAAGTTATCAAACAGGAATAATAACAGAATGTATTGAACAAGTATATTATAGGATGCTAGCTAAATTAATTGTTTATTAACACACCTAAACTAGAAATACTAACTACTATCAAGTTAGTATTAAATTTATTTTATAATAAACTTAACATGATAAAGAGAGTATAACTAAATGAAATAGTTAAATTTAATACAATTTAATCCACAAAAAGAAATTTTTATTTTACTATGATGCATTATCACCTCTTAAAATGTCAAAATTTTAAAAAACCTTCCAATATTAATAAAACCTCTCTCTCCTCTCTCTCTCTCTCTCTCTCTCTCTCTCTCTCTCTCTCTCTCTCTCTCTCTCTCTCTCTCTCTCTCTCTGAACAAAGAGGTGTATTTATGTGCTCCATGTATCAATGCGCACCAGATCCCCTTTGTAGATCAACTTTAATGTATTCATGTTTGCACATATGCTGTACAAGATTTTTGTCAACTTTTTTGCAGTTGATCTATATTTTTAGCTTCCAAATTGTTTTTATGCATATATTCTTTAAAGATTGACCAAAAATTTTTAATAGTTAGCAATTCTTGGACACAAGTTGGTTTATCTGTAACATAATGGCAGTCTTCTCCGTTTGAAATTGAATGCCAGCGCACGAAAAATCACTTGCAGGATGGTTTTTTTTAAGTTAGCTTGCACGATTTAAAAAATTTTTTTTTTTCTGCTGTTTAAATTAAAATAAAAATAACAAAAAGAATGCTTCGAATAGATACTAGATAAAATAGTTAAAAAAAAAAAAACTTGAAAAAAAAAGCATTTTTTATAAAAGTTGAACAAATGAACAAAAATATTTTTTGTTGCAATTAAAAATAAAACGCTTTTATTTTTTTGGCAAGCGCTCTTTTATGCGCTTGCTCAAGTTTTTGCAGGCATGTGGGCAAGCGCAAAAAGACCTGAGCGCAAAAGTGCCGGCTAAGCGGAAAAGAGTCTAATGGATGTTTTTCTTATCCTGGTAATTTATTACTCTTGTAGCCTAATGCAAAGAGGCTAAGTCAAGCTAAAGTATATAATTACCTTTAATATGATGTTTTTTGGTAAAAAGAATCAGTCTTTGATGATGTAATCATTTTTAAACACTGTCTAATCTGGAAGAAACAATAAATGGCTGAGATATTCCACAAGGCTAATCCACACAAGAATCCCTTTTTCAAAGTAGCTTTTATCCTTATTTTTTGGTTTATATGAGTAAATTCCAGTGTTAAAATTTTTATTTGTATTTTTAAATGTTAATACAAATTATCATCAATGATAAATTCATGGTTTCTAAGCAACAAATTTTATTCCACATTCCAGTTGTAACTGCTTTAACTGTCTAGTGGAATCAGAAGTTTCTTTTTTCTAAAATAATTTAGGAATTTTGCTTGTTGAAGTTACAGACCATTTGTTTGAGAGACCTTTCAGATGTTGTTTCTAGCAGTCATAATTTATGGTTTTTTGCTTGATTCAGGTTTATAGATTCCAGTTTATTCCACTGTTTTTAGATATCCAGGTTCATTATTTTTCCACTTCAGGACATGTGGTTTTTGCCTACTAGCAGAACACACACAAATATATATATATATATATATATATATATATATATATATATATATATATATATATATATATATATATATATATATATATATATATATATATATATATATGTATATATGTATATATATGTATATCAAGAAAATTCATAATATAAAATGTTTTTTAGTATTTGGTTGATCACTTCTAACTGACCAGTTCAGATCAGATCAGCTTTAGAGGGAACCTGACCAGATTAGCTTTAGAGGGAAATTTACTGTCTCAATAACAGAGTCTTGGTTTTTTTTTTTTTTTTTTTTTTTGTCCTTCGTCTAGATAAGATTTACCCATCAATATTTCAAATTGGAACTCATCTGAGAAACATTCATGAAAAAAATAAAGGTAATATTAAAAAATCTCCTATGAATTTCTTAATCAGTCCCATTGTTAGAATAAACAATTAAATAATTACTCACGTTTTCCTCATCTTAAGCTGATACAGTTGCTGACACATCAACCTTGTTTTGTGCAATTGAAACATTATGAGTTCATTGTTGACATAAGTTTATTATTCTTTGCAGATTTACAGCACTTGAACCCCAGTTCTGATTTACAACGCCTTGCAGTTCTGTCAGAAATTATTATACCTGCTTTTTTTATGTGTTTTCTTTTTCTTCGGTTTTCAACACAAATATTACAAATTGTATGTTTATCTCTTGGCATAGTGATGCTTAGTTTTACCACCTCTGGAAGTTTGTTGGGGTATATTTCCTATCAAGTTTAGCTCTGCTCCTGTTTACTGTCATCTTAGCAGCATTAACTAAATTTTTCTTCGCGAGTGATTTGAATGTTTTAATAAAATTTCAGGTATTTCTGAGTTTTTTAAAAATTTATATATATATATATATAATTTTTATGTATATGTAATATATATCTGTCTGTGTGTTTCTCTGACATTTGAGGTTCTTGTCTTAAAAATTATTTTTAAACACTAGTTAAATAATAAATAGTAGAATAGAAACATAAATTTAAACATAAACAATTGTAATTAATCATAAATTTTGCAACCTTTACTCTGGTAAAAACAGTCATGCAAAACCATTAAAAGTCCTGCATTCACCAATTTAGTAAACAATGCTTTATTATTATTACTTTTTTTTTTAATTTTCAAATATTTTTTATATATCCAATACTGAAATACCAATATTAAGCCAATCCAAAACTGGTATTTCGGTACTTGAAAAAAGTAGGAATTACAGGTATTTCAGTATCGTTACTCTGGCTATTTATTAGAAACAGGCGCTTAAACAGTGATGTGTTAATGATAACAATGTGAGCATATCTAAAATGTTGTTATACATCGTTATAGTTATCATAAAATTCAGTTGTTAAGGAAAGAATATCATTACAATTTAACAAAAATGTAGTTTTTTTTTAAAAAAAAACTATATTTTTGTTAAATTGTGATGATATTCTTTTTTGAAATCTTTATAAATTTTTTTTTTAAAAACTATAAAGATTTTTTTTGAGTATTAAGCACACTACACAATAAAGGTAAACTATTTTTTAACTGGTAAAACATAGATTTATCAGTAAAGTAATTAATTACAGTTTGTATTTTTTAGTTTTTATATTTAAATTTTCATCCTTCTTAGATATTTCGGAAAGAATTCATATATTTAACTTAGCATGTTGTTTGAAAACAAAACTAAATTAGGAAGGCTTTTGAAATTGATATGAAATTGGGATATCAATATATGGTTTAATATATACACAAAACGCATACATGCATATAAATACACACCTACATTGATACGCGCATATAAACATGTGCATATGTGGAAGAATAAGGAGTAGAAGAAGAGGTTTTAAAAAAATTGAATAGGTTTTAAAAAAAGGGAAGATTAAAAACAGTTATATTTTAGAAAAACAGTCAAGCTAAAATAAAGATTTAAGACAGTGATAATGATGTGTTAGAAATTTATTGATTGTTTTTATAGATGATAAATTTTTTGATATTGGTAATGAAAGTATTTCTAGAAATGTTTGGAAGACTTATATTTATTGAAATCGGTAGAGAGTTCCAGAAGTGAATTGATTGGTATTTAGTAGATTGAATACCATATTTAATTGTTTTTTTTTTTTGAATGTACAATTATATCTAAGTTATTAGTTATGAATATCACTTGTAAATTTAAAATAGTTATTAGTTAAAATAATTAGATCTCAGTTTTATGTCAGGAAATTTCATAACTTAAAAAAGTAATTTTTATCAAATGTAACATTAAAAATATTTTTTGGGATTGTCCATAAATTACGCAAAGTTAAATTTATTTAAAATATAGAGGTAGGGGAGAGCAGGGTTGGTTTTCACGCGGTTGGTTTTCATGTGGGTTGGTTGTTACAACGCTTATATTTAAACCTTTAAATCACTTGTTTAATGAACATTGGAAATGTTTATATGTCCACTTGATTTCAAGTTGATCAGACCATTACTAAAAAAAGTTATTGCAAAAATCTTAAGCCTTGGTTAGTAAAATTTTTGTTATTTTGTGTTTTTCTACCGAATTTAGTAAATAATAAATGTTTTTAATATTGATTAATCTAGTTAGTTCACCAATTCATGAATTTAAATCAACTAACAAATGGCTATTAAAGCATAGCATCTAAGTAAAATCAAGTTCCAAACATTATTAGTCATGAAAGGGTTGCTTGCCCGTTCCTACTGCTTGACAACCACAAAACACTTAAGCATTGAAGGTTTAGACTTTGCTAAAGACAATGGAGTGGTGATGCTGACATTTCCACGACACTGCACACACAAACTACAGCCAATGGACAAATCAGTATATGACCCACTTAAAAAACACATTAACACTACAGTTGACTCTTGGTTGTTTATGCATCCTGGAAAAACATTGACCATATACGACATTCTAAAAATTGTGAAGGTTGCGCTTCCCATGGCTGCTACTCCACGAAATATTTTAAGTGGTTTTGCTTCAATAGGGATATTTCTTTTAAATCCAGACATTTTTTCTGATGATTAGTTTGCTCCCAGTTGTGTAACTGATCTATAACCATATGTGTAACTGAATTATTTGGAAACATCCTCTCTTGTTGAGAACTCTGTAACAACCTTTCAACCTGTTGATATGCCTAATGTAGGTTCATCCACTAACTTTGATCCCCAACCAGGCTCATCTAAAGAGCAAGTTCAAGGTTCTGAGGAACTTGATGAACCCACAGTAAATATTTTAGAAATAGCAAATGCTTTTCAGCAGAATTTAGGCATACAATCTGATGTAGACGCTGATATCAGTAAGCCTAAATATGTCACCCCAGGAAGAATAACGCCATTTCCAAAAGCAGGACCAAGTATAACCCCTACCAAGGGCAGGAAGAGGCATTCATCACTAAAAGCGACCGCCTCCCATGTAAAAGCATTACTAGCAAGCAAGAAAACTATGATTAAAAAGAAAACAATTGAAATAGGTGGCCGTAAAGGCAAATCAAAAATGAGTCCTGCAAAAAGAAAAGGCAAAGCTGCAAAAAATATTGAAACTTCGTCAAAAGATAAGGACAATTTTTGCTTGTGCTGTTTTGAGTCCTTTGGTAAAAGCAGGCCAAAAGAAACATGGGTACAGTGTCTAGAATGCAAGAAGTGGACACATAAACAATGCACACCAGACAAGCTGAACTTTATGTTTAAACTGTAACTCAGATGAAGAGTTTAATTAACTAAAAATACAACGAATTGTCTTTAAATCATGTCCTATTGTCATATTGCACTGAAAAGCTTTGTTTATTATTCCAGGTGTAATTTTCAAATGTGAAAGATTTTTTAATACAATAACACAATTATATTTTATTAATAAATCAACTGATATAATCGTGTGACAACCAATCCTCATAGAGGGGTTGGTTGTCACACTCTGGTGACCTTTTTAAAATTAATGTTTCTCATATTATGTGCACTTTTGTCAAATAAAATGATATAATAAATATGCGGAAATGTGCTACACATCTTTGTATAAAATTGCGCTCCCTTTGGATAAAAATTGAATAAATGGCATTCCAAAAATTAAAAAGTGTGACAACCAACCCCACTCTCCCCTAGATCATTTGCTCTTTTGCGCGGCAATTCTCACTGGCTGTTTTTATTTTTAGTTTAATTAAAAACTCTGCGAGGGAAAACTTATTTTTTTTGCTTTGTCTATTAGTTAAATTTAGCGTTGCGTAATTTATAAACAATCCTATTTAATTAACTGTCAGAGTGTTACATTCCGATCTATGTTTTGATATATTGTTTGCACTTAAGTTACGTTCTTTAGAATACTTTTGCCTATTTTAACATAATCTGCCCTACTGTTAGTGGAAATTGTTGCCTAACACTATTTTCTAGAGACTTTTTATTAATCACTTTTTAATTTAATTTGTTTAGGTATTTTACATGGTTGACCATCATTACTGTTTATATATTTATATGTTTAAAAATCAAGATCTGCATTATAAAGTTTGGAAACCATCAAATAGAAACACGAGCAAAAATCTTTAAACATGTTTGTCTTTGTTTTTAATTTGTATCACAAAGATAAATTGTTTGCATGTTTAACAATTAATGTTAGTTTACTATTGCGTTCTGTTTTTGCGTGTTACGAATTTCTTGTTTATAATTTTTAAACGCTTAAGAAACATTAATGTTAAATATATGTGAAAAAGGTTACGTTTATTTAGTTTTTTTGTTTGGTTTTTATTTCTTTCCTATTTTGAAATGAAAGTAGTAGGAGCGTTAGAGAAAAAAGAAGTAGGAGAGAGTGATGTAAAAAAGAAGAAGGGGAGAGTGATATAAATTTTTTTTATCAAATCAGTTAATTAGCTGCAGCCAATCGAATTTCATAAACGATATGTTTTTTAGGAAATCCAGTCTATGCTTAACCGGCCAAAAATCAAAGGTGCACGTAAAAAAACCTTTTATAAAGAAATGCAAGGAGCTCATTAAATGGCTAAGGTTAATTCCTATGGCCGTTTTGCTCAACTATTAGAGAGCGCGATTAAAAAAATGAAACTTGAGTTTTATTTTAGAATCGATTGTTATATATATAGATTACATAATTATTATTGTAAGATAAAAATCGACATGGAGTAAACTTAAAAAAGAAGAATACAGGCTGTGACTCTATACCCTGTAGTCAAGCTAAAGAAACTTGTATAATAGAGAAACAACCTTTGCGGTTGTTGATAGTACCTTTTTCCAAAGGAACTTTGAACAATAGTTCAATAGCCGATAATTTTGATCACGGAAGCATAAAACAGATCAAAATTCAACCGCATTGATTTGCTTCGAGAATATGCTTGTAACCTTTTGTTTTGTAAACAAAAAGCGACATCAAGACTACTTAAGGTGGTACCCGAAGAAATATATTAAAATCTGATTGGAACTAGAGCACACTTTCATTTTTACTACATAATTTAAAATAATTTTAAAAATGCTATCAAACTTAAAAATTTTTGCCTCGATTACCTCAAAAAAATTGAATTACTTAAAAATAAAACTCAAAAAGTAATTACTCAAAATTTACTAGTCATTTTAGCATGAGTTTTGGAACATTTTTTAATCACGGTAATATAATTTTTTTGAGAGAAAATAAATGAAAACAAATGAGCTAAACAACACTAATATAACAAAATTTCAAAGTTTAAAATGCATTGAAAAAAAATCTTTTCTTAAATAAATTTTAATAATCTGAAAAATAAACTGTGAAAATTTCAGCACTTTTGCATAATTATTTAAAAAGTTATCATTTTACAAACTTAAAAAACTATTGAAAAAGCATATTTTTAAATTTTTCTATATAAAAATTAAAATTACTCAAAAAGCATAAAAAAATATATAATTCTGGAATAAATATAATAAATTAAAAATCTCCAGATTATTGAATCGAGCGCCTCGTTTGCATTCTGCGTTCGACTATGAAAACATTTTGAAAGCAATTCATCTGCTGATAAATCGTGAAAAATTGGTTTTGATAAATTAAAAATTTCTGTTGATAATGATATATGTTCTTTTTATGTGGTTGTACCATAAATCTTATCGTAGTAATATTTTCGCCTACTAATTTCATCTCGCGGGCACACTATGCTGGTATTCTTGATCATCAAATTTAATGCAGTGAATAAGTACTGCCCAAACTGCTTTCTTCATAGCATATAAACTATCAACATTGTTTTAATTGCTAAACCATAAAGTTTTGGAGAGAATTTATTACTGATTCTTTTGTTAATAACGGTTCAACTGAAAATAGAGATGAAAGTGATAGTTGTAGTCATGATGACAGCACAAAAGAAATTCATAATCAAAATATTTTAGATATAGTCCATTTTTACACGCTGGCATTAGAGTTTAGAAACGTTATTAAAGGAATAGCTGATTTCACTGGGATTTGGCCTCTAGTTTCACATTTGTTTACTATTGAAAATTGTGTTGAAAGTACTATACAACTTTTTATGTCTTGTTCTTGGTTTTTCTGATGAACCCTATCTTTATAATCAACGTCATTCTATAAAAACACCACTTATGCCTAAAGTTATTTCAATTGCACAAGATCTTATTTATGTTTCGTCAAAAGGGCGAACCAATAATCATCTTGCACTTGGTATGACAGTCAGACAACATACTAGATCCAACAAACTTGTTGACATTTTAAATGGTTTTGGTCATTGTGTATCAAGTTCGACTGTCATTCGTCATAAATCTGCATTAGCAACATTGAATTTGATGAATAATACTATTGTACCATGTAATGTAGCAAAGAAAAAGTTCACAACTCTAGTATATGATAATGCTGATTTTCTTGAAGAAACTCTCTCTGGATCTGGAACAACTCATGTTACTTATGGAATTTGTATTCAAGAAAAATACAATTGCAATTTTGGCAACTCGATACAAGTTAGCAGAAGATTAAAAACTGTGCCACTACCAAAACAAGTGGTTCAACCATATCATTTAGGGAAAAAACCTTCTTTTAGTGTTTCAAATGTTAGCCAAAGTTATACACAAAATAATCTATTTGATTTGACACCTTCCACAAATCTCAAAGAACAATAGCTTTCTATTAAATTTGATCTTGCCTACTGTTTTATCAAGTTGCCAACTATAAGCTCAGAAACTCTACCTTCATGGACAGGTTTAAACACTATAATGTCTGACAAAAATATGCTAACTACTATATCAAGGCCCGGATTTACCCCATTTGGGACCCTAGGCAGATTCAAATTTTGGGGCCTCTAAAATGATATATTAAACCTTTATTCAAGAATCAATAATGCACTTTTAAAAGCAACTTCAGATGTTGACACTCAATTAAATTTAAAAAAAGGACTTCGGTATGTGAAAATATGTTTTATTTTCAAATTTTACATTAACTTTTTTCTGCACTTTTCCTTAGCAAATTCTTCAATCAATTCGTCGAAATCAATTTTTTTCATCAAATCTACATTACTGATAGCAATGAAAAACTATTTAATGTATTTTGTATCATAGTTGATCTTAAATATCTGACTGGTTTAAGACTAACAAATTATCTCTTAACATTGATAAAACTAAATGGGTTCTTTTCCATCCTCTTATCAAAAAACATAAACTGCCAATTAACATGCCTCATCTTGTTATTGACAATATACAAATTAAACAAGTAACAGTAACCAACTTTCTAGGTGTTTGTATAGATGAAAATCTTACATGGAAAAGTCACATTAAAAACTTATTAAGTAAAATTTCAAAAAAGTATAGGAATATTGTACAAAGCAAGAAATATTTTAAATAAACGTACTTTAGTACAATTATATCACTCATTTATTCATTGTCACATAAACTATGCAAACATTGCTTGGGGTAGTGCAAAGAAAATTAAACTTAAACCTCTTTATTGTCAGCAGAAGCATGTAGCACGTCTCATATATTTTAAAGACCGTTATACTCATGCTAAGCCTCTATTATTTGAAATGAAAGTTTTTAATATATATGAGCTTAACGTTTTTAATATTCGTTGTTTTATGTTTAAATGTAAAACCAATTCATCCCCTATTTCTTTCCATAATTTGTATTCATCGAAAGATAAAAATAAATACATTTTGCGGAATGATAATTTTATAAAGCAGCCCATTTTTCAAACAAATCTTTTTAAATTTTGTATTGATTATCGCGGACCATTCTTATGGAATAAAATAGTTTTAAAAAATTTTACTAAGGATTTTATTCATCAAAGTAACTACTTTTCTTTTAAACGAAAGCTTAAAGAACTCATTTTTACAATTGAAGATGTAACAATATACTTTTGATTTTTTTTTTTTTTTTTTTTAGTGATCTTCCTTTTTACCCCCTATTTAACTATTGATTTATAAAAATTATATGTTTGCATTATTAACAATTGTAATATATAATAATGTATCTTGTATTTGTAACGGAATATTTTAATTTTCTTACTTCGTTAACTTATTTCTTATCTTGTAAATATTTTATAAATTTTAACACGATC
This sequence comes from Hydra vulgaris, assembly GCF_038396675.1. Taxonomy (NCBI): domain Eukaryota; kingdom Metazoa; phylum Cnidaria; class Hydrozoa; order Anthoathecata; family Hydridae; genus Hydra; species Hydra vulgaris. The sequence goes on along the minus strand of NC_088931.1, from coordinate 27,885,464 downwards.
ATTTCTTAGCGGTACTCGACGACAAGACCGTATGGTCTTCTACGAGTTCCCGCGTTTTTTTATTATTTAATAACGATTATTCTATATATATATGTTTTTATTATTATATATTTGTATTTTAAATATTGTAACGAAATGCTTATTTATAATGTAATAAAAAGAACAAAAAAAAAAAAAAAAAAAAAATAGTTTTTCGTAAGTCTTAACTTTGAAAAACTTCTTTCTCCAGAACAGTTAGTGAGCATCAAACATAAATAGATTCATAAAATTGTTTCGGAATTTGGAAACACAGTTTCCATTTTTTTTTTCTTTAATAATTTTATATAATGATAAATGACTTATAGGTAAATCTTCACTTTTGCAGGTTAACTTAATATAATTATGTAAATGAATTAGTTCATTATACATTATGCTTCATCGATGTCTTCACTGTATTGCTCCATAATTTGGACGTTAGTTTTTAAATCCTCATGTGATATGTTTAAATTTGTCAAAAATCCAAATAGTGCGAAAATATCCTGATAAGCTTTAGCCCGTTCTTATAAGTTTACACTGAGTATTTTCAAACTTTTCTCAAATATATTTGTTGGAAATGCTTCTTTAGGAGTCAATTTGGTTTGTGGTGTTTGAGATTCATCTGGAAATCTTTTGTTTGTTCGTTGCCTTTTGATTGTGTAGTCGGTGTCTGGAAGCAACTTTTTCGCTTCTGCTTCAATGACATTATAATCGCCAACTAATTTATCAAAAAAATCACCAAGAGATGAGTATAAATTCGAACAAGTGTCTAGAGTAATTTTTGAATCTTGTAGACATTTTGAAACTAAGTTTATTCAACTCAGGACGGTGTTCCAAAAAACTGTTAGTAATGCAAATTCAAATTCGTCCATCTTTCCAATCAGGTTATGTGCCTCCGCTCTCGAATTCGAGTCAAAACTTGAATCTTCCGCGATTTCATTTAAAGAATCTTCTATGTCTTCGTAGTTACGATATATTGTATTCACAGAGTCTGCACGAGCACTCCATCGGGTTTCAGACAAAGATTTAACAGACCTATCCGAAAATTTCTCTAGAACAGCCCATCGTTTGGTTGATGATGAAAAAAAGTTATATATTTGTTGAACTATTCCGAAAAAATTAATTGACTCTATACAACAATCAACACCAGATAAACCCACTAAATTCAATGAATGTCCAGCACACAGCAAAAAGGTGGCCAACTTATTGATATTCAAAATTTTCGTCTTCATACCTTTATATTTTCCAGACATGTTTGGCGCGTTGTCATATGATTGTGACTACAGTTGGATATGTCCAAGCTGAGAGTTGAATCCAAAAAATTGATGGTTACTTAAGCTAATTTCTCACCCGAGTGATCTTCAACTTGCATAAAATTGATAAATCTTTCAATTGGTTCAAATGTTGTATCATCAACATATCTCAAGATAATACAAAGCTGATCTTTGTAACTTCTGGTGTAGAATCGATCGATAAACCAAAATATTTTGAATTTTTTACTTCGTTGCTAATTGACTGTAAAACTTTCTTGGTCATTAGTGCAACGAGTTCGTCACAAACAGTCTTTGAAAAATAACTAGTTTTTCCAGATCCAATAATTTCCATAATTTTCCACATGTTCAGATAGAAAAGGGTCAAACTTCGAAATAAGCTCCAGTAATCCTATAAAATTACCACTGGATTCTTTGCCGAAACTTTCGTTGGATCCTCTGAAAGCCAAGTTTTTTTCTACTAAAGTACAAATCACTGCTACTACTCGTTTCAAAACTTGTCGCCAGTAATTTCGTTCCTTTCTGATTTCAGAGTCCAGCTGAACTTTTACACTATAATTATTTTTACGCTTTAAATACTTCATCAAAGCTTCTCTTTGTTCGGGTGAGTTCTCATGACTTTTTAACAATGAAAACAAATTCTTCCAGTCTCTAAATCCATGCGTTGCTAGGGTGATAAACTGAGAAACTCTTAACAGCTTGCACACAAAGCAAAACACACTACCTAGCGATGGTGAATATATTAACCATTCTCGTTTAAATACTTAACTATTGGCTTTTTTGCTAGTGAAAAGGTTTTTTGAGCAATAGCGATCGTTTTCTGCATACGACGTTTTTGAAGCCAAAAATGTGTCATTTATATTCTGACAGACTTCATCACTCTGTCTATTAATTTGAGGACTCAGATCATTTAAAGTTATTGCACTTATTGGAGATAATTCACAGCAAGCTAGAGTTGATGTTTCAGTGATTGCTGACAAATTATTTGTTTCCAATCCAGTAGCATTTTCATTTACTTTAATGAAAAACTGGTCAAGCTTTGGTAATTTTTTGATTATTTTTTTCAGCTTTTTTCTTACGTTTTTGAGCTCCGCTTTCATATGTTCTCTTCATTTTTTAGTTTTTTCTAAAATAAAGGAATATAGTTTTTCTAAAAAAAAGGAAAAAGTCAAATATTCTTATATTTCTTTGCTAAAATAAATGAAATAATGCACTAATTAAATTCTTACATTAATTTATTGAATTGTACTATACTTAAAAAGAGTTTCTAGTTTATTCTGTAAAAATAGAATTCAAATTTCAACTTATTAAATTGAAATTTGATTTCTTTTTGAAAATTTGATTTTGAAAATGTGTATATTCCCCACATTATAATTTCACAAATTATGAATAAACAAGGAAGGGGTGTATGTTTTCACTAAAAAATTACTAAAGTAATTTTTAAGAGATGGCGTCCCTTAGAAAAAATATGTTTTTCAAATTAATAATTTGAAATTATGAACGTTGATGTGCAAACTCACAATATATAAAGTTCAATTTTTTTTCAATACAATTGTTGATTTTTTATCAAAAGTTTTCAATTCAAATATTTATTTGTTTTGGAATTGGATCTCCTGATGCTTGGGCGCCCCCAAAATCTTGGGGCCATAGGCAGTACCTAGTCTACCTATAGGTAAATCTGGGCCTGACTATATCTTAATTACCAATTATTGATGCACCTGTAACTGAAATATCAATTATCAATGAAATTTTGAAGCAAGCACTTACAATTACAAACACGCTTGAGCTAAAACACATTGTTTTTGATGAAGCTGTCTACTCAAAAATACAATTAGTTAGATGGAAAACTGAAGAATACTTTAGTCGTATTGTAGTACGTCTTGGTGATTTCCATATGTTAATGTCATTTTGTAGTGGAATACCAAAGATTTATGCTGATGCAGGAATGCAGGTAATGTTTTCGAAATTTGTAAACATTATGATAACTTTTATTGTAAAAGTAATTATTTATCGTATTATATATTGGGTTGAAACTTATTTACAACACAGTAACAACATAATAAATGAAATAATTTTACAATTTGGCATAAACAGTTATTAAATTTAGTAGGATATATTTATTGCATCTGGAATTGTGGCATCTGGTTCCATTAACGGGGTTCTGTCAGGAAAACAGTACAGTTGATCTGTGCGTTGTCATAAAACATTATATGAAGCGCTTCAACGCCTCCACTTTCAGTCATTTTTGGATTCATTGGAGAATGATGAAAATTGTGATATTATTGAGTTTGTGTCTGCTATGAGAGAATGTATTGTTAGAGAAAATGATGACTATTTTTATCATAATTATAAATTTTAATGAAAATTTATTTTTCCTTTTAAGGCTATTTAAAAAACACTTTAAGGTAAAAACAACAAAAAACTTCTTGCACAACTTTTTCTTAAATTATAGTATAGTAAACTTTTTTAACTTTTTATCACTATATATTTATGGTAGTAATTTACTGCCATAAATATATAGTAGTATAAAATACAATATTTACTGTATATATTGCATATTATTTCTTATAAAAGGAAATTAAATGGATCTTGTTAAACTTAAGTATGAATCCAATCAATCAAAATGTATGTGATAATTTTTTTTCAGGATTATATTGAGAGCCCAAAATTTGAGAATCTGTGTCTACTGAACAAAGATTTCGTTGACGTACAATGCCAGAAAAATGCAACATTCAACTTTTGGTATAATTACATAGATATGATCCAAATTTTGCTTTTACACATATGAGCTACACGCACTGGGGATTGGGCATTACATTTATCCGCTGTTAGGTCAATGCTTCCATGGTTTTTTATTACAGGTAGAGTGAATTATGCGTGATATGCTTCTTCATACTGGGTGGAAATAAAGAGATTAGCAATAACTCATCCAAGTATATTTAATAAATTCAGCTTTATAATAAATAATGGGTAATCTTCCTTTGTGTTAAAAATATATTTAGTGTATTCATAGGTAATGCTAAATGCAACTACAAAATTTAGATTGTTTAATATAAATAGTATAACTTCAATACCAGAAAATTTACCTTTTACTCCAGCCTACTTTAATGCATTATATTTTAGCTGTTAATGATGAAATTCACAATAAGTAGACTTCTCAACAACAAGAACAAGATGGGTTTTAGAATTGCATGTGGCCAGACAATTGAGCAAACCTTTAATAGGGATTCGAAAACACAAGGGGGCATTGTTGGGTTTACTTGAAAACGATCAGCTGTTCATCGTTGGATCATAGCTCAACAACAACGCTGTGCTATATTTCAACAATTTTCAAAATCATTTCGGGTAGTAAATCTCAAACAAGGTAATTTTATTCTCTTAATTTTTGCTTGATTTTAATAAAGTAATCAAGGCTCTTTTTACTTAGCTTCACACTGCTTACTGTGTTTAGAGTATTAGTAATATATTCAATTATTTTATGTTGTAGACAGAGGAAAGACCTTGACGTTAGTAGGATCAAAAAGGACGAAAATGCTATTCTTGATGCTCTATCAACAATTAAAGCCATGGCAAACACATCTGATTTAGAAACAACTGTCCTTATTCATTTATCTACAGGAGTAGTTGCAACTGTTCCATTGACTACAAATATGAGAAACATGTTGCGTACAGGCGAAGAGAAAGTTGTATAATTTATTAACACTAGAATACTATCAAATGAACAAGATTCACACTCATCCATACCGAAATCAATTGTAACATTTTCCAGTGTGTTAAAAAAGTATTCAGCTAAAACCTCTTATGGGGACTAAGTTACGGTAAAAAACACAAAAGATTTGTTTGCAAAACTAATTCTAATTGCCAAATCCAGAAATTTTGAGATGAGAGAAGTTTTAAAGTATCCTCTTCGTCCATATCCAATGCCATTTTTTACAACAGCTGGTGGCTTAGTAAAAACACAAAAAAGCAAATTAATCAGTTTAATTGAATCTCCAGTTGTTAATGCTATTGTTAATAATGTTGAAAAAAGTGATACTTTGATGATTGATGCTATGGCTTTACTACAAACATTAAAAATTATCACTCTGACATTTAAAGAGTTATCTGATTTTATTCTGTGTACATTCATTTCTATGGGAAACTCTTTGGATCATCTCGTATTGATTTTGTCAGTGACAGATATCCCGAAGTTAGTATAAAAGATCTCGAACTAGACAAAAGAGCTTCACTGAGAAGCCAGACAATCAAGATTATAAACCCTAACCAAAAAATTCCAAAGCAGTGAAAAAATACATGTCTGTTGGAAGCAACAAAGAAGATTTGGTAGACTTTTTATATCAAAGCTGGCAACTGAGCAATCCTAGTTTGTTTTGTGGAATTCCAGTATACATAACACACTGTGAGTTTTGTCATCAATTTATCCGTATATTAAAAACGGTTGTTGTGAGCGAAGTAGTTGCTTTGCACTGCAACCATGAAGAAGCAGATACACGCCTTTTAACTCATGTTGAACACGCCGTCACCAATGAATCCAAATTGTTTATGGTAAAGAATATTATTTACATTTAAAAAAGAATAAAGCCTATTATACATAACTCGCTCTAATATTTTAGAAAAACAATTAAGAATTGAGATTGGACGATAATTTGCAACTTCAGAAGGATCGCCTGATTTTAAAATTGGAATGATTTTTGCAATTTTTAGGTTTTCTGGAAAAACACCATGTTTTAAAGATAAATTAAAAATATGTAATAATGGAATTGTGATGTATTTTATCGATTTAATAACGACATTACTACTTATAGAATCAAAACCTACACTTTTTTTGGGCTTTAACAAAGAGACTGCGTCTAATAATTCATTTTCCGTAAGTTTAGGATTAGACATAACACTAATGTTGTTTGAGGTTACGTAAGACTTAAAGTGTATTTTAGAAGTTGCTATATTTGATGATAAAATAGGACCTATATTTACAATGTATTTACAATACAATTGTTATTAACTTAAGGATTTTTCGGAAGTAAATTACCGTATAAACGTTTTTTACCGATTACCTCCTTTATAATTTGCCATGTTTTTTTCGAATCATTTTTGTGTTTAAATAATTGTTCCGAATAGTAATGGTTCTTTGAGCGTTTTAAAACTGATTCATATAGCCGTTTATAGGTTTTTCTAATTTGTTTCATTTTTAAGAGTTTTTTTTTTAAGAAACTTATTATATAAATGTTTTTTTTTTTTCAGGATTTAAGAATGCCCCTCGTGATCCAGGGGTTTAAAAGTGTTTTTGTTATACTTGATAACTTTAGTAACTTCCGGGAATGCTTTATTATAAAGATTAAGAAATTCAGTTAAAAAGATATCATTTGCTTTATCGGCATTTAGATTTAGTTGTAAGGTGTCCCAGTTGACACCAGTAAGAAGTTTATGAAAATTTTTGATGGAAGCGTCGTTTACTAACCGTGTTGTAATTAATTTTTTTCTATCACTAAGAGCATCATAGTCGATGCATTTTTGCGATAGAATAAAAATAGGGAAGTGATCAAGAAATGTCAGATTTAAATATACCTGCCCTTATTTTAATATTTACGAAATCATTTGTAATAATTTGATCTAAAGATGTTGCACTTTCTCTAGTTACTCGCGTTGGTTTATTGGTTAAGGGAATATAACTATTTTGAAAAATTGTGTTAAAGAAGTTCTTAATGTTTTTATTTTTGTCGGATTCTAATATATTAAGATTAATGTCACCAATAATATAAACCGATTTATTTAAAGATGATTTTTTTTTAATTATACTTTTAATGTATTTTTCAAATGCCTTAATACTTCCTGAGGGCGGTCTATATAAAGCATGGATGACGATATTTCTTGTATAAGTTTTATTAATAATTTCAACACATAAAGATTCATAATCATTAGTGGTTGAACTTAACTGTGGTTTCCTTTTGTATAAAATTGAATTTTTTATGTATATACACAAACCTCCACCTTCCTTATTTGATGCTCTAACTTTATAATTAGGTAATTGAAAATTGGAATTGTTTTCAATGCTTACATCGTTACACCATGTCTCGCTGAGACAAATTACCTGAAATCTAATGTCAATTTTATGTAAAAATTGTTTCAATGACTCAAAATTTTTTTGAATACTTCTAATATTAATGTGAAGCATTGAAAACGAATTATCTTCCATTCCTTTATCAATAATTTTTGAATTTGGGTCATAGTATATCGGGCTAGTATTTTTAATTACTTGACTATCGTTAAAAAAATTATAATCGGGATCCGAATAGTTGTTTAAAATTATTGGCTTTTTCTGTGAATTAAAATTTATGTTTGATAAAACAATATTATCAGCCATTTTAAATAAAAAAATAAATCAATATAAATTTAACTAAAAAAAAAAAATCATTTAACATGATTTTTTTTTTCTAAATTCTTTAACAATGAGCTTATCATATATAACAACAGAATATTTACCGTTTATCCAATGCGTTTTGCTTTCTTCAAGAAGTTTCTTTCTTATTATAGTGGTTTCTAGCGAAAAATCCTCGTTAATATAAATTCCAGAACCTTTTAGTTTGTTGGCGTTTTTTAAAATCTTTACTTTGTCTTTATAATTTAGTAACTTAATTACAATTGTTCTAGGCTTTTTAATATCGATAATACCAGTTCTGTGCGCTCTTTCTATGATTACATCTTTTACATTGAGGTTATTTTCAAGAAGGTTTATTATTTTTACTTCCGTATCATCCCAGTTTTCGTTATCATTTTCTTTGACTCCTTCGATTCGAAGATTGTTTCTCCTTTGACGATCTTCTAGTTGTCTAAATCTATTTTTTTCATTCTCCCCTATGGTTGCATTCGACCATTTTTTTTTTTCCACATCACTGACTTTTTTATCATTTATCAATTTTTTTTCCAAATTGCTGACTTTTTTATCATAGCAATCCTGATAGAACGTTAGACTTTCTTCAATGTCTTTTTGTATTTTTTCATACTTTATCATCTGCTTGTTTGTTTTTTTAAGATCGGTATTTCAGTTTTCGTTTTCCTTTTTTAGAACTTCACAAGAATTCTTTAATGTATTAATTTCTTTTAGCAATCCATCAATTCGATCGTTAGCCAGTTTTAAATTTGCACTTATTAACGCTAAAATATCTTTTTGTTGTTTTTGGAACATTTCTTGAAATATTTCACAAACTAATTTTATTGAGACTTCAGTGTTAAGTTTTGAACTCATTATTGACAAGATTTTAAAAATAAATAGATAAATAAAACTTGCAATATCAATTTTATTATTTTATTTCTTTCGTAGCAAAAGCACGTCCGTTTACTACAGACCCGCTTCTAATTGATACTTTGTAATCTTTGTTTAGAACTTTTATTTATTGTAAAATACGCTTTATGAAACGTTTTAATTTTTATTTTTATCTTATATATAAATGATATAGATTCTATATATAGTAGGGGAGACCGGGGCTAGTTGGCTCGGTTTTTACTCTATGAGCTCTGTAGCCCGTAACAGTACATTTTTTTAAAAATATTAAAGTGTAGTCTTAAAGAGTATGGATTAGGGTATCTTATAAATTTTTCATTCATTTACGAAAAAAAATTCTTGGGGCCTTTCCGGACCCTCAAAAAAAAAAAAAAATTTGCGCAAACTTACCCCACCACGGGGTAAGTTGGCGCAAACTATAAAAATGATTATTAATGCACTATTAAGTGCAAAATTAATAGAAATTTTTTTTAAATTAATTTTTGCAACAATTTTATCCCAAATTTTAATATTACTTTTAGCTGGTACCAAATATTAGTCCATATAAAAGCGAAATAGTAGCCCACCTTTTATCTGTGGAAAAAAAAACTAAAAAAAAATTTTTTTAAATTTTTTTGTAAGAATAAATATTTTCAATATTGTTAAAAATTAAAAAAAAAATAATAATAATTTTATTAAAAAAAAAATTTTTTTCCATAGTAAATGCTATGAGCCAACTTACCCCGTGAAAAATTTATCAACTTACCCCGAAAGCTTTTTTTTTAATAAACAGTCTATAGATCCTGAAAAACAGCGCTGTTTTTCAAAGCTGCTGCAGCAGCTTTGAAAAAAAAGTCTAACTGGATATAGTAAACCAATTGTGACTGGAACTTTTACAATAATTTTTTTTTCATACGACTAAATATTTTCTTTGTAAAGTAAAAAGAAAGCGAGGTTCTAAAAGTTACGTTTTTGTCCAAAAAATGCATAAATCTCAATATCTCCCATGCGCATGCGCGAATCCTGACAATACTACAGTGAATGATGAAATGGTCAATAAGGAAGTTTCTGAGTAATTTTTGACACTTTCTGATGAAAGGCTCTAAAGATAAACGCAGTTCATCAACTTACCCCTGCGGCCAACTAGCCCCAGTCGCCCCTAACGTCAGATTTATTTACAAGAAATTTTATTTTATTTATATAGCACCGTCAGATTTATTTGTTTATTGAAATTTTTTTTATTCATTTTTGTTTTGCTGTAAAATGTCTAAAGCTGTAAAAGGTTCTGATGATAAGATCATTATGATCTTCTTTCAGATACCTTGTCTATTTGTTTGTAAAATACGACAAATGTAAACGAGCAAAATATATATATATATATATATATATATATATATATATATATATATATATATATATATATATATATATATATATATATATATATATATATATATATATATATATTAGTTATATATTATTTATTTAACTTTCAATCACACAAGTTTTACAAACTTTTTTTTTACTTATTTTGAAATTCAACATGATTAGGAACATGTAATTTTGTATTTCACTGAATAAATATAATCATTTTTTATTGATTCACGTGTACTTTATTTATTTTTATCGTTGTTTTCATTTTTTTTTTCACCTATTGTAATAATATTTACAAGTTAAAATACTATCAACTGAAACTATGTAAAAAAAAAAAAACTAAGAAAGATATTTCCTAAGATTTCTTTAAGTAATAAGTATTCAACTTTATGATAAGGCAGTCTTTTACTTGCTCCTGTCATTATTTAAATTTTTAGCTTATTTATAAATGTATACATATAAATATACTTGCATTTACAAATGTGTTAAAGTTAATTGTATGTAAAATATATAGTGACAAAATAGATAACAAAAAAAAAAAAATTTCAAGCGGTTTATTTTCACTTTTGAATATTTTACTCAAAAATTTGCTAGGAATGCTTTTTTGTTTTCTCACATTCCATAATTATTAGTATACAAGCGTATTTTCAGCATATTATATATCAACAAATCTTATTTAAAGAATATTTTTAAATAAGTTTGTAAAATCTGAATTGTAAATGCTTTTTTGCATTTACAATTCATTTATTTCACAGGTCAACAAAAAAAAAATTTTTTTCTGGTGCCGAGCAAACAATTTGTTTTTTGTATAGCATTTCTCATTTTGATTTCAAATATGTAACTCTTTTTTTACCATCAGGTCAAGTTGTAAAGATATTTAGGTTCAAATCTTAAGTATTTAGGGTAAAGTCCCTAATATTGTCGAAAAAAAAGTTATTCAAAAGTATGTCAACCTGGGTCTCAAAAGAAGCGTATTTTCATAGAGATTTTAGAAAACATAAATATTTTTCCTTAAAATTTATTGACAAAAAATTTTGTGAAAAAATGCTAAAGACTCTTAAAAAAAAGTCAACAGAATGTTATTCACCGAAAATACACAAAATACTTATTTTTATTACAAATGAATAACATTTTTAAAATCTCTATGAAAATACGCTTCTTTTGAGACCCAGGTTGACATACTTTTGAATAACTTTTTTTTAGACAATATTAGGGACTTTACCCTAAATACTTAAGATTTGAACCTAAATATCTTTACAACTTGACGTGATGGTAAAAAAAGAGTTGCGTATTTGAAATCAAAATGAGAAATGCTATACAAAAAACAAATTGTTTGCTCGGCACCAGAAAAAAATTTTTTTTTTGTTGACCTGTGTTTTCAATCGATCAAATTTACATAACAGTCGAACTTAGGTATTGACTATAAAAAAGTTAAATACGTTATGTCATGGCCTACTCAAATTAATGTATTTAATTTAACTTATTAACCTATTCAATTAAATGTTATTTAAGTAGGCCATGGTTAAGTTAGTAATTTACGTAACTATGCGAAACTATGTAACTATAAAAAAAATTATGCAAATATGTAAAATTATGTAATTATGCGAAATAGTATAGTTATAATATTTAGTTATTATTTTATAATATTTAAGTTTATTGAATATTAAAAAAAAAAGTGCTAAGCCCTTTAAAGTTTTTTTTTAATAATAATGAAGATTTTTAGAGTTTATAAAAATTTAAGATAACTTCTGAACCAATAAACTTCCTTATTTGTAAAAGGGCTTTTCAATTTTTTCATTGGACACTTGTGCGGTCCGTGATTCAATAGTTACACTATTTAGTTAAAACTAGTTTATTTCCTCTTTCTACATAAATTTTCTTAAAGTAAAAGTTTTGCATGTATATATTTTTTAGATTATTTTTTCAAACATGCATCTGGTAATTTTAAAAATGTTTATCGGTATTTCTTATTTAATGCTTTTAAAATAGCAAAAGTTTCTGTATCCATTATACCGTCGTATTTAGCAGGACGGAAATGCATTTGAAATGAAATAATAGCATTGCGAGTTGTTTCTGCGTCTTTATTAATGAAGTAGCCATATGTTTGTAATTCCAAATGAACCTCTTCAAGTTTTAAGTTAGTGTTTGAGTAATGTTGTTGAAAATGTAAAACGTCGTTTTTTTCAGGCCAAGCACCAATGCCATCCTTGTAAAGTTGCTCCCAAGGAAATAAAGGTCCAGGATCTTGTTTGCGTCCTGGTGCACAATCACTATGTCCTATAACATTTTTAGGTTCTAAACTATATCTTTTAACTATATCCTTACTAAGACTTGTCACTAATTGGATTTGTGAATTTGAAAAAGGAAACCATTTTATGGTTTTGTTGATATGCTCATAACCCAGATTGACTATTTCAATGCTTATTCCGTTGTCATTTAGGTTAGTCCATCCTCTCCAATAACTAATTCCTTGTGTAAAAGCCCGTAAGTTTTCATCAACAAACTGATAAATTATTCCTTCATCAGCAAGCTTTCCGTCTGGTACAAGATAGTGCGAACTAACTTTATCGCCAGTCAAAATTTTAACTGAGTTTTCCAAATCAATAGCAGTGTAGTGAATAACTAAAAAGCGTTGTCGGTTGTTGTAGCTTTTTGCTTTCACACTATTATTAACATAATAAGCAAACGAATTCCCGCATAAACTCACTAAAATGATTATTGAAAAATGCAGCATTTTATCTTGTTTAATATGAAACTTTAATAATAATTCTTGCAAAATAAATACGGTTTTATTGATGTAATCAGCTGTTAAGGTGAGATGTAGTCATATTATTTACAAAACTATTGCTTAAAAAATATTTGTATTAAAAATACCAAAGATACGTTTACGTTACGCTATTAACTAAAAATTAATTAAAACGCCTGGTAATTAAAAAGGTGTTTGACTTTTTTAATTTAATTTAAAAAAAGTTCTTCCACGCTCGCAAGTAACTACAATGCTACGCAATATTTTTAGTTAAATAATCATAAAGTAAATATTTTTTTAAAAATGTGCGGTATTTTAACTACTTAAGCGGTGTCAAAGATAAATATTTGGATTTTGTAGCGTTTCCGTAAGTTAACATTAATAAAAAGTTTAATTCATTTTTGATGTAAAACATTTTTCACGGAAGTTTTTTTGAATAGATATAGAATTTAGTTCTTTAAGAGAAAAATAAAAATAATAGGTTTTATAAAATATTTATTTTCTAAAATCATTTTTAGGAGTTTGACCGGTCAATAAATTTTAGTTTATTTGACTTGATTTAGATTTTTTTTCAACTTAAGTTATAAACCAAGTTGTTAATCAACCAATAAAATCTATAAGAAAAATCGTTGGATGAACAATTGAAAAAGAGAAAGATCAAATAATATGAAAAACATATAAAAGAAAAGTAGATTTATATATTAAATAAGATTGGAGTAAGAAAATAAAGATCTCTTTAAAAAGCTCTCTTTAAAAAAATATGAAAAAGTTGCTTGAAAGTGTATGGTTAGTTAATTTTCATAGTTCGAAAGTACAAAAACATACAGTTTTGTCATTTTTAAATGGGAGTTATTTCTAAAGGCGAAGAGTTGCACATAACTTTTTTTTGTAGAATGTGTAAATATCGTAGGTATTGTGTCAAAAAATGCACAAAAGCTATGTGATACCTAAAGCCTACCCAAGTATTAATTGAAATTAAAAAAATACGTTATGGTATTCTTACATAATGACACATTAAGGAAGAGGCGCTAAGTTTTGTAAAAATATAATCATGTTAAAATGTCATTATATTATTATGTTAGGGTATGATGGTCCTAACATAATAATAACAAAAACTCTGATTTTATAACACAAATGATAAAAAATGAATTGAAAATTAAACCCGTGGTTTGTTTTTGGTTATGTGATAAATTGGTTGGTCTAAAATACCTTTAAAATAACCAATTTCTGACTGATTTTCGGTACTTCGGCCTAAATTTTAAATTTAAGTTGAAAACCTGTTAAATCCCATCCTCTTCTTCCTTTCCGTCTGTCCTAATATTATTTCAAAATTTTGGCAAAAATAATAATAACTTATTGCTATATTATTAAATATATTGATATCAATAATTGTATAAAATTAGCTTCAGTATAATGAATAATAAAGAGTTATATGATTGGTATCTATATTTGAATGATAAATTTTTGAAAACGATGTACTCGAATTTTAAAAGCCGATTCTCAAATTTGTTTTCAGTAACCGAAAATTATTTGAGTTTGTACAACAAAACTAAAATTGTTGTAGGTAAATTTAAATTGTTAAAAAAAAAACACTAAAAAAAGAGAAATATATAAGCTGATGTCCTTTATACCGCCTATTTCAGAAAATAATTTTGAAGTATGTATATCAAGTGAAAACAATAAAACGAAGGGTAATTAAAGAACATTAAAACAGTGAACCTCAAAAAATTGTTTTAAAAGATTAAAACTAGCTTTATCCGATTGTAAAAATATGTTTAAATCTGCAAAAGTTCATAATATTAATATGGAAAAACTTTCAGACTTGTGTAAAAATGCATCAATTATGATTTCGAAAACACCTATATTCAGTCCAAGTGATGTTAATATTTATAAAGATATTTTGTATGATAAATTATTTGAAGAGACTGCTGACACTGATTTAAATATTTTAACACTGCAGATGTTAGAAGAGATTTGTCATTCTTTATTAGTTGTTCTTGAAAGACAATCTGGTTATCAACTTCCTGAAGGTAAATATTGGCATCCTTCTGATAATATAAGTAAGCCTGCAAAGAATGTCCCAACAACAAACAAAGTGTCAGAAAGTGGCTTTGCTGTATTAGATTTTTTAATTCGTACAAAATCTTATGCCAAAATACAAACTATACAAGCTTATACTATGTGGTATAAAAATAAAACACTAGACTGGTTGCATAAAAAGACTTTGGATGAGCGTGACTCGTTGCTTAAAAAAACTTCAAGTAACTTTAATAAAATAAAAGATAAATACAAACAATGTCATTTAGAATTAAAGTTTGAAATGAGTGAAAGATTGTCTTAAGATTAAGAACAAAGGTGTGGTTGACTTCAAAAGAAGCAGATAATGAATATGTATTGTTAGGTGACACCTTAAAGACCAAAAAATATTAGGAGTACAGTTAGATTTTTATAGGTATGTTATGGAAGAAAAATGTGAGCCTAAATATTTTTACAAAACTAAAATGGAAGTAAGAGAATAGACTTTACAAACTATGAGTTATTCAGTAATTTGCAATCAATTATTAGAACAAAGAGTTTTCCTGAGCCTATTGAAAGAAAGATTTCTCTTAAAGAAAGAAAAGAACAAGGTATTTTGACTTTGAAACAAAAAGTAGAGTTATGTGAAAAATTGAAGAATGCAAGACTGTCTCAGTTAGCAAATCAACAAAAATTAAACGTTTTGTCTATTATTTTAAATGATTTTAATTATCTTGTTGGGAAATTTATTTAACATAAAATTATGAAGTCAACACTAAAAAGTATTTTTGGTGTACAGGTAAAGTTCTTAGTGGCGTAGCTAGGGTTTCTGGCGCCCAGGGCAATGCTGAAAATTGGCGCCCCCCTGAAGCAGACATGTGAACTAAAAAAAAAACTTAATGTTTCCAAGTATATGACAATTTTAATAAAAAAAATGCAAATGCTAATTATAATGCAAACTCAATTTAACTTATGTTTCTAATTACATATCCATTATGGTTCATGTGAATTAATCATTGAAAGTGGCAGATTGTCAATCAGATTCAATAATCAATAACTATTTATGAATTATAATTTGATCTTTCTAACTTAAACTGCAGCAAATTTATTTATTATGTCGTCAAAGTCTGTTGATTCTAGAGTTTCTCTTTCGACACTAAGGATTGCCAAATTAACAAGACGTTGTTGCCCCATTGAAGCTCATAGATATGAAAGAATAAGCTTTAACTTGCTGAAGGAACGTTCGCAACTGACTATTGACACTGCAATTGCGAGGAAGATTTGTAATGCAATGTGTAAGTTTGGAAAAACGTCATCTCCGTATGACAAAAATATGAAAGTAAATCCAGCGGAGTTGTTGGTATTGGACCCCCACGAGATTTAAGCAGCATCTGACAGTCTGCGATATCAGTAAATAATTCTGCTCCACTGATATCTGTACTATAAAAGTTTCCCAGATCCAAACAATGTTGCTGCAAACTTTCTTGATTTTCATCACCATCCTTCTTTAGTAATATTTTCACATCTCGCAGGAATCCAAATTTTTCATTGAGATCATTTAATCGTCTAAAGCGAGTTGTTAGTTCTTGTTGGAAACAATCAAATATAATTTTCAAAACTCTGCTAACTTCATCTTCAACAGAGAGGCCACTATCTCCAGCTCTTTCACCTGGCATTTTTCACCGTCGCCTGACTCTCCTCTCAGCTTCAATTCCCTTTTCCATACATCTGCTCTTGTTAAAATAAAAAAGTTAACCCCTTGTTTAAAAAAAACTTTGTTTGATGTAGTCGATGAGAATGAAGAAAATCAAGTAAAGATTTTTTTATTGCTTGTTGACCTTGAAAATGTTGAAAAACTGTTGAAAAGGTTATTACATTGTAAAAGCTTATTTTACAATGTATTTAGTTGTAAAAAAACAAAAATTGTAAATTATATATTAAATATGATATTTGAGAAAATTGAAAATTTGTCAACATAGTGTTTTAATTCTTCACAATTTGATGTTCTAATAATTCAATAGAGTAAAATCAGGGCTATAACTATATTAATTTGCATAATTATTTTTGCTGTTCTAAAGTTTAGTCAGTTGTGAATTAAACGTTGTTTTACTTTTTACTGTTTATGCATGAAAAATAACAGATTGATTATTGCCTAAAGTTTTTGTTTAAAATTTTTACGCAGATATCATGACGAAAAAATAACTGAATTTTAAAATACCGGTTTTTTGTCTAAAAAAAAGTCAAATGATGAAGTATAAAAATGCAAATTTCTTAATAATCAGAAGTTCTACAAAATTGATGGAACCCATTTTGAAACAAGATTAACTTTTTAAATGCAATAAAATTAAAATTAACATTTCAGGTTAATTATATAAAAAGTTTATAATAGGAAACTAAAGTGCCTACTATATATCAAGAGTCTTACCATTAATGCTCATTCGTGCGCATTTGACACAGAGCTTTTTAAGAGCTTTTCTATACAATATTTTTTTTTTACGCAAGAAAATATCGCTAAACAGAACTTAGATAAAGAGCTTTTTACTGTTGCTTTTATTTAATTTTATTTTTTTTTAATTTTAAAAAGAAAATTTGTCACAATTTGTCACTTTTATATATATATATATATATATATATATATATATATATATATATATATATATATATATATATATATATATATATATATATATATATATATATATATATATATATATATATATATATATATATATATATATATACAGTGGTCGGCCATCACATTAGGACCACACGTTTTTTTTACAATTTATTTCGAATATATGTTGCTTAAACCCGCATATGAGAAAATAACTATGATATTTTTTTTTGTTACATGTCAAGTTATTTCTATTCTTAGTAATATTTAATAAAAATTTTATCAATTGGCAACTCTGGCTGTCAGCAATCACCTGTCATAATCAAATTGGTGCAAATTGGACAATTTAAGGTTATTTTTATTTGTTATCAGTAAGTCATTAATTTTAAATAAAGGATTTTATGTTTTTTTTCCTGTTTATGTAAAGACTCCAAATAGTAGTCTTTTTTAAAGTTATTAGTTTAAATTTTCAGCTATGGGTAAAAAATGTGATATGACACCAACAAAAATTTGTCAAATTAGATGTCTTTTACAGAATACAAAATATTCTCAGCAAAAAGTTGCACAAATTGTAAAGGTTTTTCACCAAACCGTAATGCGAGTGAGAAAAAAAATTGATACAGGGAAAGAGTTTGGCCCAAGGAGACCACCTTCTAAACGAAAGACAACACCAAGAGCGGATCGTATTATCCGGAATATATGCCTGGAAAACAGAAAAAAGCCACAAAATGTATTGACTAAGCTTATCCATAAAGCTGGTATTGCTGTGTCAAACCGGACCATTCGCAGAAGGCTGAAGGAAGAGGGATTGATGTGTCATCACCCAGCCAAGAAACCAAAACTGACTTCATTCATGAAAAAAAAAGAAACTGGAGTGGGCTCGAAACTATCGTCACTGGTCTGTTTAGGATTGGGAAAAAGTATTTTTATTCGCATTCATATTCGTAAAATATTTTAAATATATTCATAAATATTATAATTTAAAATAAGCATTATTTTAGATTTGCTTCTCTGGTGAATCAACTTTTCAAGTAATGATGGACAAAACATCTTTTGTTCGTTGTAGAACAAACGAAAAGTTTCATCCTGACTGCATTGTGGAAACAGTCAAGCATCCAGCTTCAGTAATGATCTGGTCTGTCATTTGTGGGCAAGGAGCAGGGCGTCTCTACAAAGTAGTTGGTACAATGAGGCAGGACCAGTATAAAGAAGCTCTGGAGAACCAGTTGCTTCCTCAAATGGCAGATTGGTCTAAAAATGTCAAAAAAATTCAAAAGAATTCCAAAAATGTCAAAAATCTTATATTTATGCAAGATGGTGCAACTTGCCACACAGCAAAAAGTGTTATGGCTTTTTTAAAACAAAAAAAAGTAGATGTATTGCCATGGCCAGGCAACTCACCTGATCTTACCCCATAGAAAACATTTGGGAAATAGTAAAGCAAGATGTTGGAAAAAAAATTCTTACTAACAAGCAAGATCTTATGGAATATATTATCAGGATCTGGCACAATAACCCAGAGTTGACAGAAACTATAAAAACTTCAATTGCAAGCATGCCACGACGAATCGAAGCAGTCATTGAAAATAAAGGCGGTTTTACAAAATATTAATATTTGATATATATTTTATATAATTTATTGTAATAACCAATAAATATTCAAAATGTTTAATTTTATTTGTTTACTTTTCATCAAGTATAACTTTATAAATAAAGGAACAAGCTTTAAATTACACTGTTATTTTTCTTTTTGCCAAAAAATTTATTTTTACACGATATTTACAAAAAATTACAGCTGGTCCTAATGTGATGGCCGACCACTGTATATATATATATATATATATATATATATATATATATATATATATATATATATATATATATATATATATATATATATATATATATATATATATATATATATATATATATATACAAAAAAAATAAAGGGATGAAAAACTTTATTTATTGAATGATTGAACTTTATTTATTGAATTATATATGAAAAACTTTAATTATTATGGGGTTTTTGTGAATGCGAACTTTCACCCTTCCCTAGATTCTGATCTGGATCTGGATGGATCTCATAATATAAGGGTTGCGAGTTCGAATCTTGTTTGAAGCAATTATATGTTATCGGTTAGGCTTGAAATGGGGAACCAACTTATTAAATGCTTATGCCCTTTTGGCGGTGCTTTGTGATAAGACCATTGGGTCTTATCACAAAATTAATAAGACCATTAGGTATTAACGCACATAAGACCATTAGAGTATTCTTAAATAAAAATAATAAAAAAGTTTTTATATATAATACAAAATTGTATGCATTTTTTATTATATGAAAAAGATTTTAAAATATTTAGTACATATTAGTCAGTATTGTTCTCGGGACCAACCCATGGTTGCAATAAAGATGATAGTGAATTGAACTTCTTTTTTTGTTGTTGCTGTAGACTTGTTGGCACGGTTTTCTAATTTTCTTTTCTCAGCTAATACTTTTTTGTCTTCTTTTTCTTTGAGTCGCTTAGCAGCTTTGATAAGTCGCAGTTGTTTTCTTTCGCATTTTTCTCTTTCCTGTTCGATTTTGTCATGGTGATATTTCAGCTTTGCTGAGTATGGTTCTTAAGAAGTTAAAACGAAGTATTTTAGCTGATCTTGTCTGTTCGCTATTTTTTTCCGTGCAGTGGCCTTAGGATATGCCAAGACATCATCATCTCCATCACCTGCACATATATAAATACATATGTTCAATAAAAGTACTAATATTTAAATAATTTTAAATATGACTTTAAAATTTATTAAAAGTTGCATTGTTGCTATGAAAATATTGATCACTTTGTGAAATGATTGACTTACCAGGGTTGGATGAATTTGCAAATGGAAAATCTGAAACTGTAGCAGATTTCAATTTTGGTGTTATAAGTGGTTCTAAGATTTCATTTTCTTTTAGCTTAGTAAGAGTGTTACTAAAACTATTCACAATGAAATCAACATTTTTTTCTTCAACTGGATTGACCAAATATGCAAGCTGCTTATCAGAAACAACAATTTCTGCTTCCAAAACAAAAGCGTTTCTTTGTAACAAACTGTGAATTGCGTAATCTTCTTCAGCACCATTTTGTAACTGTTCTAGAAGAGTAGCAACCTTTCCAGCGTCCACAGAAGTCTGACAACTTATTTTCTTGAACGTCCACAGAAGTATCGAAGTCAGAAATAAATACAATAAATAATACTATTGAAATGCAATTTAGTAAATTTTATACTTCATTCGGAATTTTTATCAATTTGTACGTAAAATATGAGCATCAACGTTGCTAGCTAAAGTTATAAATAATGATTTTTATTGTATAGTAGTATTAGCAAAAATAAAATAGTCTAATACTAACCGAAGGACAATTGACTTCAGTAACTTCTGTTTCTTTTGTTAATGCTTGATTTTGATGTTCAGATATGTTTTTTGACATGTTGTTGAGAACTAAACGTTTCAGTGCACACCAGGTCACAAACTCGTTGTCGCAAGCAAGATCGAAGCCATTTTCAAACAGATAGTTGGAGCTTGTCAACTGAGCAGGATTCATTATAGTTTCCATTATTTGTAAGCATTTTGATGTATCATGAGTCATGACATTATTAACATTGATAAGAAGTCCATTATCTGCTGCACGCTCATGTACATTCAGATTTTCATTCTCGTTTATGCCAATCAATGATTCATCGGAACCATTGTGCAAAACTTTTTCAACATTTTGATCATTATTTGCACCAGCTATTGAAATGATATCAACGGTTGAAATAGCTGAAATATCCTCAACTGCGTGTAGATAGTTTGGCAAATATGCATTACTAGGAATAGCCTGAGGATTAAATGGATAAATTCCACACGACTTGAACCCAGATGTAATGTTACTAGGAGTCATTGCTTTTTTTCAAGCTGAAGCAAATATACCTGCAAAATTTGAACGACAAGTAATAATTCCTGAAAACTTTTGTTAAAGCAATTATCAATTAAATTTTGGGTTCAATTTTACGACAATGTTGAATTAAGGGTAATTAATTTATAAAATAATTTCCTCAATAGTATATAGAATAAAAATACATATAAAATATACTTCTTTGTAAGCAATCAAAAACACGATGTCCTTAATATATATCTTTACAAAATTTTATGATTTTGAATTTCGATTATTTTTTAAATATGTCATCCCAATTTAAACAAAAAATAATAGGAGTCACGGCGAAAGGTTTTTTTTTTAAACTGCTTGTAGTGAAAGAGTTAAATCTCATAAATATGTCTTAATGTAACATGCTGCATCCATTCTCGCCCACCCGGGCGAGGTTGAATGCATTGGGCGATAATATATTTATTCTGTGGGCGAGATTAAGTTAATTTGGGAGGTTGAGCAGAAAACAACTTTATGCATATTCTACTATTTCAAACAATTGTAAATGTTATTACAATTCGAGAATAAAATGTGGAGAACAAAATAAAATTATAATCTAAAATGCACAATAACTAATTAACTCGGTAGAGTTGCATTAGCTGGTTTGAATTCGGCAAGTTAAGTAGCAAAAATCAACAAATTTTCCTTAAGTGATAATTCTTTATCTACGGTTCCTCTGAGGTTGGTTGTTATAATGCTAATAAAGGTTGGCTTGCTGCTCTAAATAAATGTCTTTGTGATGATGTAGCGTGTGCGTTAACGGACATATAAGCAATCAAAGATGGTGGGCAAGATTGAGTGATGGGCAAAATAACATTAAATTACCCTAATAATTTCATTTTATTCTATTGTTATCAGTTAAAAAAAAAAACGTTTAGAAGGGGGCAAAAATACCTGACATACTATCTATAAATATCTATTTAATTTTGAGAAAAGATATTGTTGTAGAATTTTTAGTTATAAGCATTTAAAACTTGTGTCGCAGAAGGAACGATGGGTTCCTTCCGTGGCACAAGTTTCAATGGCTATAACAAAAAATTTAATAATCAACACGCAATATATTTACCTTAAACTAAAAAGGTTTTTATAGTTAGCATGTTAGGTATTATTGCCCTTTTCAAAACGTTTTTATTTTGTTTTGAATTTCCAAATTAGTTCATTATTATCAAGGTTATTCCTTTTGAAAAAAAGGCTTTTTAATCCTGCCCAGGTAACCACCCCTATTGTCAATCTCTGTTGGTGTAATCATTTTTTTGAGGAATACTTCTACTTATTGGAATAATTAGCCAGCTCAAAAAGTGGAGCCATATCGTGATTACAGCACCCACTTTTTTCAACTAGACAAATACAATGTGTTTTTTAACATAACTTCTAATTCTGTTGATATAAACTATTACGTTTATTGTTTTTTCTTTAATGGTAGCTTTACATTTTACTTTAATATTAAAGTCAAAATGATAAAAGACGTCCTTTTTAAATAACTTTCCATCTCGAGTTTTAAATTATTTTTTCCACTATTTTTTATGTGCCACTTTGTTTCTTTAATAATAAATTGTTTGCTTTTAAACATTACATCATTTAAATACAAGAAACGTTTATTATGTATATTTAGATTATGAGAACATTTTTGTTTGTGAATTTTTGACGGAAAATACTGACGATCTCAAGACAGCGACAATTTTTTATACTTTAATACTCGGTTCTTAAGCTATTATTATTATTATTTTGATAGAGGCGGGTGGTTGGGCGGTAAGGGAGTAATAAAAGTAATTAATAGTCTAAGTCTTAAAGTCAAATTGAAAATAAAATTGTTACACGAATAAAAATCGCATAGAACAAAACATGTTTTTATTTATTTACTCCAAAAAAATTTGATAAAATAAGTTTTTTAATATGATTTCCTTGTTCATTAATATGATTCGATATCATCGTCATGTTTCATTCCATATCATCACCATATGAGTTCGTTCTTTTTGAAGCTAAAATATTATTTAATATAAAAATTAAAACATTTAAAAATTTCCTTGCACATTAGAATACGTATAATTACCGGATATATCTCTCTTTGAAATGGTTACCTTGTAAACTATTTTTTCCAGGAAATCTATTTGCAGATTGCATTTTATTGCGTTCATCTGATGTCTCGGTATATGCAAAGTCATCATTAGAAGATTCAGATGGTTCCTAAAAAAAGTAAATTTACTCATCATTGAAAGTTCTTCAACATCTTTTCCAGATGCTACTTTCATTAGTTGCAATACCAGTTGCAACTAATATTATACTAATTCTTTCAAATTTAAAACTGGTTTAATTTAACCGCATTATTATCCATACAGCAATCACCAATCATCAGCAAACATTATCAATCATCAGCTAACATTACCAATCATTAGCTAACATCACCAATCATCAGCAAACATGACCAATCATCAGCAAACATCACCAGTCATCAGCAAACATTGCTAATATAAAAAAAAAGCAGAGCGGACACAATATAGAATAAAATATGAGTATCACCAGAGTTGTTAGTCCTTAGCCTTGCCTTAAGGCCAAAAACTAAGACCTTGGCCTTGGCTTTGAAACTGTTGGTTAAAAATTTTGGGTTTAGCCTTGAAAAAAAAAAATACATAAAATAAAAAAAAAAATACATAAAATGAAAGAATTAAAAGTTTTCATTCTTTATTTTTTGGTACTTTTGTTTTCGGCTTTCATATATATAACTACAAGTAGGTTTTCTTACTGACTTCGTAGAATTTTGCGCATAACCTTGGTTTTTTTTTACAACGTGTGGTTTATTGTCACAGCAATTGTTACCTACAGTTTTGTTAATAATTAGCCTTAATGTTAGACAAAAATTTAAGTCTTTGGTCTTGAAAATGTTTGCCTAGATCTTGGCCTTGAAACTCTTAATCTTGGTCTTAACCTTAAAACTCTTTTAAAGGACAAGGCCTTGTCCTTGGCCTTTCTACTTTTGACCTTGTTAACAACTCTGAGTATCACAAAACTTTTCAGAGTTTTCAATAAAATATTATCAAAAAGTCATATGAATCCGTTCAAAACTACTGACATTAATAAAAAGATAAACTATTTGAACAGCTTTAAAGATAAACGGAATAACTATTCTGCAAATTTAAACATTCAACAATTTTAAAATACATATGCTAAAAGATAATAAGACAAATATACAATTAGATATTAATAAAATTTTTGATAAGTTAAATATACAATTAGATACTAATAAAATTATTAATAAGTTAAATATTACTTATTATTAGATTAAAATTACTTATTACTAAGATTATTATTCAAAATTTATCTAAAAAGATTCAGGGCGAAATTTTTATTGTGAAAAACTAAAAATGTTTTTCTCTGTTTGTTTGAAAGTCTGTTTAATGATTTGCATCTTTTTGACATAACATTCCTAAATATTCAAAATTTGTATTTTGTTTATATTTTTAATATTATGTATATTCATTTAGTTTACAAAGTAATTTGTAGAAACTAGATTGATTTGTTGTTAAGAAACAATTTTCATACAAACTTTTGTTCAACTTACAAATAAAATGAGTTTTAAGTTGATTCATTGATGAATATTAAAGAATTTAATTAATTTAATTTTAATTTATAGTAAAGAACTTAAACTTTATTGGCTTTTTTTATTATTTAATTTTAATTCACCTCCCCTTGGCTATGAACTACAGTCAAGGAAGCTACTTTAGTTGTGGTTACAACACTTTCTCAACTCTATAACTCCGAAACAGGAATGTAACAGTATCATGTAATCCAGTAGTACCTGCTCTATAACCTGCTGCCTTTTAGGATTTGCTTTTTTTAGATAAAGGCTAGGAGAAATAAACTCTGACTTAAAATTCCCCTACTTACAGAGCTCTTAGTTGAGTAAATGCTAGAGATAGTGTCTCGATAAAAATACTCATCTTGAGCAGATGATAACTGCATCCAGCTAAAATTCCTTTGCGTCTAGACTTTTGGTTAAGTAAGGACTAGAGATGGTGCCAACTTCATCCAGTTGCTGCCTTGTAGAAGACCTCCTAAGCAAAAACTTTAGGGGTAAGCAGAACAATTCTATTTACCAACCTCGAACCCCTTCTTCATATATTAGGATGGCATAGGTGTAAAACTGTATAGCATTGTTTCCTGCCAAGGATGATGAATGCTGGATCTTCTTGACTCTAATATAAAGATTTTTGCTTGTGCTTCCTTCATAGTGGCTTTGCAACTATTCCTATTATCTCCTAATAAGGGTACAGCTCTAAAACTCAGTTTAATGGTTCTGAGGCCCCCTGGTAGCAAGGTTTCTCAAACTCTGTGTTAGCTCTAAGAGTGGCTGATTTCACCAACAGCTGCAAAATATCAGAGTTGTTGATTTCATCAACAGCTGCAAAATAACAGTGCCACATAAGGAGCCCAAGTTACAACTTTGGGTGAATTAGCAGAACTGAGACAATTGCATAACTCGTTGCTTGGGATGCTGTGCTCTATCTATGAATGAGTCAAGCTCTCTTTGAACTTAAACCATGCCTAAATTAACTTAACTGTTTCAATACATTTTTCACAAATATTTATAGCCTGCACAAGTAACTTTTCATCAGTTTAATATTACTAGTTGAAATATTCAACAGGTTTTCTTGCTCTTTGTGAGACAAATTTAAATTTGGCTGTTCCTTATTCAGATCTCAATATTGATGGGTACAAAACTTTGACTCACAAAAACGCCAATTGTCACATGCTTAGCTTGGGTGTATACTTATGCATCAATTCACTTATTTATTAAAAAATCAGGCTTGAATTCTCTGACCATTCTTATTTGTGCTTCTGTTTAGCACCTCTTCACTCTATGTGTGACTTGTCTCTGACCCTAGCTTGTGTTAAACTTCTCCTTGTTCTCCTTTAGGTGGTTCCAACCATGCAGTGATTTCTATAAATCTTTTATTTCATACTTGTTCTTCGGACTCATCCTATCATTGCATTACTTACTAATACCCTAAAGCTGATTGAGATTCTTTTCATGATTTCCTTCATTATCATCCTTGGGCTCATGTCTTTTCTCTCTTTGATGATAAATACGCCTCCTAGATAACCTCCTGAATCCAGGCAGGTATGGAAGCTTTTATTTCTTCTTTAAGTCAAGTTTCAAGTCAAGCCTCATTCTAATGTATGTTTTTCACCTTCTTGTGCAGCTGCTATATCTAATCATAATCATTTTTTTCATCTTTTTCAAAATAACAACTCTTTGAGAACAAACGCCTATTTACTAATGCAAGAAATCAATGTAAAAAGGTGCTGCCTGATGCTAAGCTTCGTTATTCCCAGTTTACTAAATCTCGTATCTTATCTCAGAAATTAGGCTCTAGAGACTTTTATAAAATCTTCAACAATGTCATTAACAAAGGTAAGTCTAACATTTCATCTCTAATTCATTGGACTGATCTCCCACATTATCTTCCCAAGGATGAACTATTTGCAAAGAACTTTTCTTCTATTTTGACTTTTGAATCTTACAACCACACTCTCCCTGCCATTCCACTTAAACAGGTTAACCCATTGTTAGACATTCAAATCACTTCAGCTTCTGTTGCTAAAGTCGTATCTCAATTAAACTCTTCTGCAGCTTGTGGTCAAGACAACTTTCCTGTCATAGTCAAACAAAATCTCCAGAACTCTCTTCAATTCTCTCTAAACTATTTAATAAGTGCTTGACTGAATCTTCTATTCCTGTCTGCTGGAAAATGGCATCAGTGGTTCCAATTTTTTGGAGAATATTCAGACCCAACTATGATTTTAACTATTGTTCAATCAGTCTTCTCTATTTACAAGGTCATTAAGTCTTTGATCAAAAAAATTTCTAACATCCCATTTTAAGTAAAATAACTTACTGTCAGACAATCAATAGGGTTTTGGATCTTCTTGTTCTAAGGCTGACTTGCTTACTGCTGTACTGAAAAATTCTATCATGCATTAGATGGAAGAGGCAAGGCAAGGGCCATTGCTCTTGAAACATCTAAATTTTTTATAAAGTTTGGCATGCTGGTCTTCTTCATAAGCCTGCTTTATATAGTATATCTAGGAAAGTTTTTGAAATTAATATTTTCTTTTCTTTTTAACTGCCTTATTAAAGTCGTCCTTGAAGGCCACCACTCTTCTTCATTTCCAGTAACTTCTGGGGTACCTCAAGGTTCTATCCTTGGACCTGTTTTGTTTCTTACCTACATTAATGATTTTACAACCTTACATTTGAAGTGGCCTATTTGCATACCATTCAACTTTTTACTCCTGTCTTTACAAAAAGTCTTTTCAATCGATTAGAACAGGCAGCTAATCTTGAATCTGATTTCACTTCTGCAACAGATTGGGGGTGCAGTGGCTTGTGAATTTTAACTTTTACAAAACTCAGTTATTTACTGCAAACAACTATCGCAACACTGTCAACATTCTTATATTAATGAATGGCAACCTCTCACTGAGTCCCCTTCTTTATGTCTTCTTGGGTTATTGTTCGCTACTGACCTCTCACGGAAACCATATATACAATTGATTACAAAGTTAGCATCTGCTAGAGTTGCTTCTCTTTATTGTGCTCGCCATTATCTTACTCCTGACTCAGTTCTCTACCTTTAAAAATCACTTATTTGTCTCTGTATGGAATGTTGTCATACTTGGGCTCAGTTCTTCTAATGATCCTCTTTCTCTTTTAGACAAGGCTAAAAAACAAATTGTAAAAATAGTTAGACCTGCTTGATCTGCCAAAAATTGAGCCTCTCTCCCAACGTTGTAAAGTTGCATCGCTTTCTCTATTCTAGAAATACTATCATGGTTGCTGCTCATGAAAAAAGCTATCATCTCTAGTTCCATCAAAAACTCCAACCAAAACTCATTCTTATTTGACTTGTCATTCAGTAGTGCCATTTCTTTTTATTGTCTCTGTCCCAGCATGTTCTAAAAACATTTATTTGTCTAGTTTTTTTTCCCTGCACTTCAACCCTTAAAGGTTTTTTCAACTCTCTTCCATCTTCATGTTTTCTTGAACCATACAACCTACAACTATTCAAGTTTTCAGTCAATCATTTCCTTGCTCTGAAACTCTATTCTTTTTTTTCTAGTAACTCACAGCCTTAGCTGATTGCTTGCCACCTTATTATATAGGCTGTGAGTGAATTACAATTAAAAAAACAAAAACATTCAGATGATATTAAAGATCTTTACTTTCTATAACTAACTTTCTATAATAATCTATGATTGCTGAAATGGGGTGAGCACAGTCAATGCATTTTTTATCACCAAAAAAACATTTTTGGAAATTGAATCACAAAATTTATTATCAATTGAAGCTCTTGAATGATTTGTAATTATTGTCAGTAAAGATATGAAAGGAAGAAAGTAATTTCAGAAAATGTCTAAATATTCAGAGATTTAAGTTTTAAAAGATTTTTTATTAAAATCACCCATTAAAAAGATTAATTCTTTTAATGGATGAAAAAAATAATTTTTTTCAGCAAAATGTTTTTCAAAAAAAAAAAAAGGTAGGTAGATGGTGATAGGGCCTACTATGATCACACTTTAAAAAAATTTCAACAGAGACTTTAAGAATTAAGGTTTTTATATAATTAACTTTTCAGAATTAATTTAACAGAAATGTCAAGTAAAACTGGCCACCTACAAACTAACTAGATTTCTTTAAAAATCTTTATACATCATGAGAAATCAATAAAAAAGTCAAAATTTTGTAAGTGCTACTGACAAATAGGTAATGCTGGATGGTTTTAAATCATTACCTATAATACAAACTTGTTATTTCAAAATGGTATCAACACAAAAAGGTAAAAGTTTTGTAAGTGTTGGGTGTTTTTAAATTATTACCTATAATACAAACTTGTTATTTCAAAATGATATCAAAATAAAAAGTCATTATGAGGTCATTTTAAAAAAACATTCACTTTATAATAAACTGAATTGACCAATAAAATCTATAATTATTAGTGATTGTAATTATTGAAAGTTATTATTGTTTGCTACAAAATAATACCGTTGAATTTTTTTTTAAGTCATCATAAGATGTGCCTCCTCTTGATCTTTGCTTTGAAGCTTCTCTAATTTCTTCCCAGCGATTTTTTCTTTCCAATGATTTTTTTTGATAAATATTATCTTCAGTTGAAGATGGATCTATTTGATTATGTAATCGTGAATCTGCAGTAAACTCTATATAAAAAAATTTAAATATACATGTAAAATATGTAATTAAAAAAAAAAAAAAATTTATATACAAAAAAAAAGTAAAAACTATTTATAGTAATAATTTATCGAAATTTGAGAGATCTAATACAAAAAAATAGATAAATAATTTTTCATCTCTTTGTTTGATTTGTTAACATATTCCAAATTCAGTAGCTAACAGAGTAACAACAAGTTTAACAAAATTATAGAAGATGTTGCATGAAGTGTTGAAACAAAATTATAGAAGAAGTTGCATGAAGTGTTGAAACGTAATTATAGAAGATGTTGCATGATGTGCTGAAACGTAATGCTATTAATGATTTAACAAAATTATTAAAATAAAGAATTAACTTTTAAGCATTTGGGTAAGGTGAAGGGGGGGGGGCAAGAATGTATCAAGATTAATTCATGGTGGTATGATCCTGATGATCTTCTGTTAAACATCAAGTTTAGCAAAAAAGTACTTATATCTATTTTGAAAAAAAGTACTTATATTCATATGTTATTCATCAAGTTGTAGAAAAAAAAGAAAAGTATTTTGATCAACAAAACAAAGATTGACAATAGATTAAAAAACCACTGACCATCAGAAAAACCACTGACCATCAGAAAAACCACTGACCATCAGAAAAATGTTTCAAAATAAAAAAATAAAAACAAAAGGCTGCAAACACTGTATAACACATACTATGAGACTAAGGTCTGTTAAACTCCAAAAGATAAACTACCAATCCAAATCTGAGTAAAACCAAAGCTGTTTTACAAAGAGTATTTACTATTTTAGCCAATTTGTTCACCAAGAAGTAACAGGGTAACAGCCGTTTAACAAGAAGTTACTAGATGTTGTTGTATACTCTGCGTACACTAAAAGTATTTTTGGCAGTGACAGATAATCAAACCAAAACAAGAAAATTTCAAATTTTAAAGTGTTAAACTATAAAACAAAATTATAAAACATTCTTGATGTCTATGTATCAATCAGGAGTCTGATGTCTTTTCAATTTTTTAAAGTGAAACCTCACTTTACAAAATTGATTTCTCATGGGTATACTGAAACTAACATATCATTGTACCATGTACAATCACTTTATATCAATCTCATGGAAAATATTTGATCATGGATAGATTTTAAAAAATGATAGCAAACTGTATCACATCAGTTTAGGACCTCAACAATGGGCTTCAGAAATTGTAGTTATGCAATTAAAACATTTCCATATATGTTTTATACAACATCAAATCACACATGTTTGATGGAACATCTGCCAATCACATTTCAATGTTTGATACAACATCTGTCAATCATAGTACCTGATAAAAACATTGATAAAATCATAAATGTTTGATACAACATTGATAAAATCACACATGTTTGATACAACATTAGCCAATCATACATGTTTGATACAACAATAGCCAATCATACATGTTTGATACAAATTAGCCAATCATATATGTTTGATACAATATTAGCCAACCATACATGTTTGATACAACATTAGCCAATAATACATGTTTGATACAATATTAGCCAATCATACATGTTTGATACAACATTAGCCAATCATACATGTTTGATAAAACATTAGCCAATGATAGAAGTTGATAAAAACATTTAATAAGGAAGTGATGATATAAGTATTGTAAAAAAATTATTTATTTAATAAGGAATTATTTAAAAATTTATTTTTTAAAGAATTTAAAAAAAAAACTTACATACCTGTTACCTTTTCTTTAACAGGCAATCCATGCCTAAATTAATAAAATTTCATTATAATGTGTCCATTACTCACAGATAAAAACGTTTTAGGGGTCATTAAAACTTTTAAAACTTTGGGTTATTGCTAAGTTTTCTAAACAATTTAATCTTATCTCAATAATCTGTACACATCCAGTAGGTATTTATTTATTGTTCTAGCAGGCATTTATTTACTTTTTCAGCGGACAAAATATTGTATAAATTTGTTTCATTTGAAACAGATGTGTACAATATTTTGTACACATCTGTTTCAAATATCAATACACCTGTACCTAGAGGTGAAATGTCAACACAACTTTACCAGCAGGTAAAATATCAACACACCTGTATTAACAGATAGATTAATAACTCAACTGTATCAACAGACAAAATATCAACACATCTATATTATTATAATTGTACAAGTCATGTGATCATCATGATCATCATGGAAAAAAAACTGCCAAACTGCATTTTTTGTAGATGAATACAATACAATATCTGCAAAGTATATAAAACCATATTAACATCTACTGTCTGATGTCAACAAATTTTATCAGAAAAATCAATTTGCTAAAGCATTCAACATTGGTATAACATCTTTTAGTCATTATGTAAAATTAAGTGCACTATAAACTAAATTTCTAAGAAATTAACTTTTAAGTTTTGTTTTATAACTTTGCGGACATCATCCAAATTTAAAAATTTATTAAGAGAGTTAATTTAAATTTTATCGCTATACAGAAAGAAAAAAAAAAAGTAAGTGCTCCTAAAGGCATCTGAAATGTTAAAAATAACAACTTAATTCAGTTAAAACCTACAAAAGTTGTTGCAAGAAAGAGCTCAAAAAAACACATGATCATTAAATACAAATAAAAATCATTATCTTATTAAATGTCAACAATTGAAAATTTCCGTCGCTAGCATATCTTAATGAAACTGCTTACCATGTTCTTCATTGACTGCACTATTATTAAGGTTTCAGCCAAAATCTAAATGAAATCAAAGAAATCTAAATGAGTGCAACTTGATGAATATTCAGGTTTTGGTAACTGCTTAAAAGCCTTTTGGAAGAAGCTTAGTTGCTGCTGAGTAAACCAACCCTCCTTGGAAAACATCAAAATCCAAGTTCTGCACTTGTAATTGCAGAATACAAGTAACAAAATTCAATTATTCGCTTCACTTGGGGACAAAAAATATCCAAAAGTGACTTTACCTGCTGTTACTTTTAGAAATATAAAAAATCAAAATTACTTGTTACTTTGTCCAATTACTTGTTTCACCTGATCTGTTGCTAACAGTCATTTCTGCTGTTCCAAAGACACACACAAAAAAACAGCTGTTTAATGCATTTGCAATGGAGAATCAACAAAGTCAAGCATCATAAAATCTTTGCACAATTTCTGTTTATTGGATTCAGTTAATTTTCTTAAGTAAAGCTATAACACTCTGTAGTCTTTCTTCAATTGCAACAGGAACAGAAAAATGTAAACTGTCATTGTGAGTATTGTCTTTAAACTTCTTGAGAAACCATCTATTAATAGTCTCCATTCCTCTGGCAAGTGAGTTTCATTAAATAGTGCATTAACATTTATGCAGTGGCACAGAGACTGATGCGTTGCATAAAAGTTGCATATACTGCATGCCTGCTCTGAAAAGCAGAATTTATACTAGTAGGATCTATAATTTCCACTCCCTCAAGTATAACAATTACAAGTCTAACTTTTGATCACTTAGAAACTTCAAGTCTCTAATCAAGTCATCAACTTCTTGCTGATTAAAAAAACGAGTA
Source organism: Hydra vulgaris (assembly GCF_038396675.1). NCBI lineage: Eukaryota > Metazoa > Cnidaria > Hydrozoa > Anthoathecata > Hydridae > Hydra > Hydra vulgaris. The sequence continues at coordinate 27,852,470 of NC_088931.1, read as the reverse complement.
TTACTTTTGTTACCCTCACACTGCTAATCATCATCACTGTTACTTGAACCACTACTTTCCCTCACTGCTTCATAGAATGGAGGAACCAAAATGGACAGATCATCATTGTGAGACATTAGAGCAATGGAAGAAGGTATATTAGGATAAATTCTATCCTTCCATTGTTGACCTGTAGCATTCACAAAATATTTATCCTGTTCACCTAATCTTATACCTAAATATGCTTCAGCGGTAAAGTATTTTACATCAGGAGTGATGTTATCTTTAAATTTTTTTGGTTCAATGAAATAGAACAAAAGCAATCTAGTGATAACTGCTAACTAGTGATACCTGGTTGCAACCTTTACTTGCCATAACTAAGTATGTTTTAAAATATAATATGTTAAAATTTTTTTAATATTTGAAAATTCTTAATACTAAAATATATGATATAGATAACAAGTTGACTAAAATAATATATCACAATTGTTCTGCAAATTGTGTAAGATAATATCGAATGCTCTGCAAATTGTGTACAATTATAAGCGTTTGTTTCTAAAAAAATTTAATAACCATTCAAAAACTAGTCATCAAACCACTGACATCAGTGACCTCAAATTGTATAAGAAACATTGAAACACTTATCCAAACAAAATTTTGTTGTGAAACAATATGATAAACAACAAATTTGTAGAAAAGCAATTTACTCAATGAGTATATTTCAAGACCTTTGAATATTAAAGTTGGATTAACAGTTTATGGAATTGAACAATAAAATCAGCAAGTTGAAGGAAAAAAATGTTGTGTCAAATTGTGTCACCTGTCAAAACATCTCAATAAAAGATCAAAATATAGTGCAAAAAATTCACTATTATAAATTAGTTTTAAATGAATGGTTTTAAATGGGTATAATGCAAAAGATTTGTATTATACCTATTTAAAACCATTCTGAAGATATCAGAATAAGTTTAAAACGCCTAAAACTGACACAATCTATTTTTCAGTAATTTAATTTTCATAGTTCCAATTTTAAATATAACAATTAGCAAAATAAGAAACTGTCAATATGCTTATACAAAATATGAACAGTTACCTTCTTGAAAAGTTCCGATATTGATCAGCCAGTACTGAATTTTCTAAAGCCAAAATCTTCTCTATACATTGATTCCGATAAGAGCCAACACCAAAAAAAAATCCAGCACTAAATATTCCTTAAAAAAAAAAAACTTCACTAAATCTCTTTTTTGTCATACTTCAATAAGTTTTGATCCAGCACTAAATATTCCTTAAAAACAAACAAACAACACTTTAAATGTCTCCTTTGTCATTCTTAAACAATTTTCATAAAAAAAGCAATAAATAAGAATAACCTATCAGCAAACAATATGTGCTCTCAAATGTTCTTATGGCTTAATCTTAACCATAAGTACATGAAAACCATGCTTAAACCGTGTTTAACCATTAGTACACTTAACACAAGTTACATACCAAACTTTCACCAAAAAACATTAAATCTCAACTGCAGATACTCTTAAATACTCTAACAATACAAACCAAAATCCAGTGAGATCAGGTTGAAACAACGAATAAAAAAAAAATATCATTGCAGCAAAGTTGAATAATAAAAAAATGTTTACCTGCATAAAATAGCAAAGATCTCTTCCTTAACAAACCTAGAATATATTTCCTGTGTATTCAACATAATTCAATGAGTTTTTTTTTTTTTGTTTTTATCCAAAAAAAAGTTATTCAACATGTCATTCACTTTTTTTTAGTAAAAACAGTAAAAAAATAATTTTTCATTTTTTTCTTAAAAAAGGAATTACTAATAAATGTTTCTGAAGAATTGTTTCTCGCAGGGATGGAAAGTCACAAAAAGAGCTCGAGAGTTTAGAGTCAATGGTCTTTACCTGAATTTTGTAGCCCTTCAGCTTCAAAAAAGTCTCCCTTTTTTTTCTGAACTTTATAGAGAGGAAAAACAAGACTAGAAGGGTCTAAAATATATAATTTTTAATGAGAAGTCTTAGACTCCCAGATTACAACAATAGGTTCTGGGTTCAAAAGCTCTCGGTTCAAAAATAATAGACTGCAAGACTCTAAAAGTATTTTTTCTTTACGGAGATCCAAATTCCTGAACATTTCTAAAGCTTCAAGATGCTAGAGCCCAGTTAAATAAGGAATATTTGGCTATAATTCCTAAACTTCAATTTGAAACTTTTCATCCCTAAATTATCAATTCTGTCTTAATAAAAAAAATTACCGTAATTTTCTGCAGCTTTGATTAACAGAATCGAAATAGAAGCAGTAGGTAAACCTGAGCAAAGAAAAATTATAACGAATTTAACTTTATAAAATATAAAGGAAAATTACAACCAATTTAAATTATTTGTTATTCAGCATGTTTGTTATCTAGAAAAATATTTGTTATTTATTATTTACCATATATATTTTTAAAACTAAAAAATCACCCACTGAAATGCAAAGCATGAAAAAAAAATTTCAAAAAAAATATGCATGGAATAACAAACAAAATACCCTGAGTTTGAGTCCCAAACTCAGTTGATGTATTAAAAAAAAAAAATGTCTGAAAATATTGGGTAGTGAAGTTTTATCTGCAATTTAATAATGCTAAACTCAATAGTAGTAGTAGTAGTAGTAGTAGTAGTAGTAGTAGTAGTAGTAGTGCTTACACTCACTTGTGTTTATAATTTTGCATTTAAAAAAGCGGCATTTATAAAAAAAAAAAAAAAAAGTTTTTATGCTTAGCCATGGATATGAACTCACAAAATCGTCAGGATATTGCTACAGACGACAGCGTACTAAACCACTAGGCTACAGAATATATATCTCTTAAAGAAAACAAACCATTTTATAAAAATTTATACCGTAAGCAATATGTTATATTCAAATGTAAAAAATCCGCTTATACAGCCTTATGTAGAAACATCTGTGTAAACATCAGTACTATTGACAGCAGGAAAGATAAGTTAGCGAATCAGATATATTTACGTATGTATAGTATATAGAAAACTTAAAAGGCTTTTTGTTTAAACTGTTTTGTTTTGAATATTTGTATTTACGTCATTGTATTTAAAAAAATTAGCAATATTAAAAACAAAAAATATATTTTATTATCCAAGTGGAGGACTTAAACCTTTGATGACTATTACCTTATTGCTCTAAGAACATCGGACATAATCATCGAGCTACTAATGCTGTCGCTAAGATCTTAAAATACTTTTATAAAAATTTATATTTTTAATTTGCTATGACTCCTTCCCCACCCCTTCCTTGATAGTTCTGCTTGCTAAAATTTATGTCATAACTTAATAATCAGCAAAAACTTTTCTGCAGAAAAGTTTTCTACAAGAAAAGTCTAATAGACAGAGTTAACTCTGACACACCTAGCTTACCATGACCTGTTTTCTGGGTCCTTTTTTTTTTACATCTAAGGCAGCAGTCTTAAATCTGCAGATCTAAAGCAGAAGTCTTGGTCAGTAAGGCGTGCTTTTATGTGGTATTATATGACCATGGAAATAATAGTTTGTTTTGAAAATGAAAACTTATTACTTAATTTAAAAATTTGAAAACTTATCCAGACTTAACAAAAAAAACAACTTAAAAATAAAATAACAACATAACTCAACTAAAGTAAAACTCAAAAAACCAAAACACTAAGATTATTTAAATCAAGTTTTTAATTAAATGGAATAATAAACTTAATAATGGAATAATAATAATCCATGGAATAATAATAATCCATTAAAGACTATCATTTTTTTAAAGTTGTTTATTAAAAAAATTGATTGAAATTATTTTTTAAAGATCGACATTTATCATAACAAATATGTATTAAAAATTTTTTTCATATAAAATATCATTAGCAGTGGTTTGTTTCTTCATTAAAAAGCATTTCAATAATATCAAAACATTAGTAAAGATCAAAGTTATTTGATTATAATGGTTTTTAAAAACGCTTGTCTTTTTTTTTTTAACAAACTTTTTTTTATCATTTTGAGTGTATTAACTTTAATGATGCTTATATAATCAATAGATGTTTAATTCTTGCATAATAATAATAAACATTTTATGTTTAATTTTATGCTTTGTTTTAAGCTACAGGTATAATTTAACAATTTAAATTAGAAAAAAATGATGAGATAATTTATTGAGCAATCAAGTCCTTTCAATTTTTTGAAATAACATTTAAACGCAATTTAATAAGATCATTCACAAATATTGTTAACTGATAGATAATATACTTTCTGTGAGAAATGTTTATAGGCTGAATGGTAAGTACACTTTATGGTAAGTACGTTTACTTTTTTTTTTTCACTTTATACTTTCTTTACTCTTCTGGCTATTCACTTATAATGTTTAACCCTATTTTTTATTGAAAATAATTTTTTTTATAAAAATTATAGTTGAATATTATTGCTTTATTTTTTTAATACTAATTCATTTCCAACAAGTCTTCAAGCAACCACTATTAACTTGGGAGTTATTAGAAAACAAAGAAAGGTGTTTAAGAGTAAAGAGACAGTTGACAGAAGACTTTAAAAGTTGAAGGTTGTATAAGTCAGAAAAACATGAAGATGGGAGAAAGTTTCAAAGAATTGAAGTGCAGGGAATGTTTTTTGGTAGATAGAACTAGAAATAATAGCTCATTTGAGCAGCGACCATGATAGTGTTTGTAGTAAATGAAAAAAATGCAACCAATGCGTTTTTGGACTTGGTCTAGAAGAGAAAGAGCATCATTAGAAGAACCGAGCCAAATTTGACAACAGTATTTCATATAGGGACAAATAAGAGATTTGTAGAGGTAGAGAATGGAATCAGGAGTAAGATAATAGTGAGCACATAAAAAGTAGCAACTTTAACAGATACCCTTGCTATCAATTGTAATATTGGTTTCCATGAAAAGCAGATGCAAACTTTGCACTGGATTTCCTTGAGAAGTTAGTATTGAACGATGTATTGCGATAGTTGTTTGCAGTAAATCACTTAGTTTTGTTGGAGTTAAAATTCGCAAGCCACTACAAGCCCCAAGCTGTTACAAAAGAATTCAAGATTGACTGCATGTTCTAAGCAACTGAAAAGTGAAGACTTTTTGTAAAGACAGGAGTATAATGTTAAATTGTCAGCAAGTTGAGCCACTTTAGATGTATGATTGTCAGGAAGATCATTAATATAGATAAGAAACAATACAGGACCAAGGATAGAACCTTGAGGTACCCCAGCAAATACTGGGAGTGAAGAAGAGCGCTGGGCTTTGAGGATTACTTTAATATTGCAATTAGAAAGAAATTGTTTAATAATCTCAAAAACGCAGGACAACAATATTTTTAGTTTTTTGTTAATTGCTTTAACAGCAATTATATTTAAGACTTTTAATTTATGTCAGCTAATGACTTGTCATTAATGCTGAGGCTATTTGATTGCCAATAATGTCAAAAACAATTGAAAATATCTTAAAATGCTCGAAACATTAATGTGAATAAATAAAAGAATTTAATCAACATTTTTCTTTCATATGCTGTTTGTTTTGTTTGGAAACTGCTTGGTTCTATTTTATATGAAATTTTAAGAAAGGTATTTTTACTTTCTTATGATTTATCTATAGTGGTGAACCAAATTGATTTGCTTCTGGGCAAAATATCAGATGCTTGGGCACTACACATCAGAACACAGAAAACAGTTTCAAGTATGAAGAAATAAAATTTTTAAGTTAGACAAATAGAATGTGGTCACACCACAAAAAACATACCCAAATAAAAACACGGAATTAAAAAGTAAAAGTTGACATCAAAAACTGCAACAAAAGCAAAAAAACATTTTTCTAAAGTAAATGTTAGCAAATGTTTCTAAACCAAATGTTAACAGTTGCAATGCGATTGTTAACAGCTCTTTCATTTCTTCAATGTCAGAAAAAGTTTATGACTTTCCAAAAAATCACAAACAAGCAATCCAGTCAGGTAATAAATTTGAATCTAGTGTGAGAAATAAACTTAAAAACACTTTCAACAGACAACTGGAAAATGTTTTTCAATTTCAGATGATGAGTGTACACTTCTCTGTAAATATTAAAAGTATAGAAATATTATTACTCCTAAAAAAAAAAAAAATAACACTAAAACTTGTTATTGGCTTGATTTTTCAAGTATACGCTATATGAAAAAGCTGCAGCTTTTTCATATAGCGTATCAAAATTTAATTTCACAAAAAATTTGGTTGAAACTTGATGATTAAGTTAAACAACCTGGTTTCAACCAAGCATCAAAATAATTATAACCATGAAATCCACTTGGTAATTCATGCAAATTTAATACTTCATCCCATTCTTGATTCTCTTAAACATGTCGATTTGTCTTCATATTGTTGAGAAAATTTTCAGAGGTGAAACAACCTTGTAAGCTTGTACAACTTTCCCAAACAGAATGATTATCATACACGGAAGAGTTTAAATTTTTCAATATATATTTAAAGTTATTTCTTTATAACATGTGGTAAATTATTAGTTTACTAATTATATAATCTCTTTATTGATTAATAATCTTTTATTATAATGCTTAGATATTACTGTTGAATAAAGATTTATTTGAATTAAGATTTAAAAATTATTATACAGCATCACTAAATTTTTTAAATACACTAAAAAAAAAAAAAAAATGCTTTTGTGAATATTTCTTTTCATAAATTTTGCTTTATTAAAAATAATATGCAAGTATATGCAATATGCATAATTATGCCCTAACATATGAAATATGCATAATTATGCGCTAACATAAATGTATGTGCTTTAAACATTGTTATTTAACTTTTTAAAAGTTTGTTATTCACTTTCCCATCATTCACTTTAATTTCCCATAATTCACTTTGATTTCACATCAGATTAAGATTCTTGATAAAAAGTAATAATAAAAATGTGACATTAATTTTCAATAACATTTGCAATACTAATATTATTATATAAATTTAAACAAATATTAAAAAAAAAATCACCTCGATAAAAAATGCTGTTGAATCGACATTCTTTTAAAACTTTTAGCTCTTCTTGGCTTAGCTGAAAAAATTTTTTTTTTAATTATCTTTTTTTTAATAATTTCTTAATAAAAACTATTTTTCTGTAACAGAAACCTTTGCACAAAATCTCATCCAAAGAGAACTTTGACTTTTCGATAAATAAATTTGTAAATTTGAATGTAAAATATTGGTGAAGATCTACGGAGCAAGCAGATGTACTTGCTCCACAGATCTGCATTAGCTGTGTTATCAAGACATTCTTTAGAGTATCTCTCTTGCAATTTTTTCCAAACTATTTTTTATAATTTTACTATTAAAAACATAATCATAAAAAAAAATATTATTACTTAAAAATGTTAATTTTTAACTACTGAGAAAAATCTTTATAGAAATGCTATCACAATTACATTAAACCAACCAATGAAAAATATTGTAACAAATCAGAATTAAATTTATAAATTAAATTTATTTATAAGCATTACTTTCCAACCAAAATAAAAATAATAAAAATCAACTGCAAAATATAAAAAATTTAAGGCAAAATATAAATAATCAAGGCTTTTTTATTTATTTTTTCAAAACTAATTCACTCCCAACAAAGCTGCAATTACTATTAGATTGGGAGTTACTAGAAAACAAAGAATATTGTTAAAAAGCAAAAAAATGGTCGACAGAAGTTGACAGAACTCATACAACCTACAACTTTTTAACCAAAGAAATAGTTAAAAAATTATAGGTTGCATGAGTTTTATTTTTTGTAAAACATCTTTACTTGCTGCAAGCAACCACAATTAGAGTTAGAAGTTACAGGAAGAGAAAAGATGAAGTTTACAAAGCAAGATAATGATTAACAGACAACTTAAAAGATTGCAAATAATATAATTCAGGAAAACAAGATGAAGGAAGCAAATTCCAAAGAACTGATGTTTGAAAAAAAAAATACTAGAAGAATAAGAATTTTTGAACTTATGAACAGTCACAGTAAAAGGATGAGACTTAATTGAATGACAGTTCTAACTATGTTTACAATGCATTTTTGCACCTTGTTTAAAAGAGAAAGGACATCATTCAAAGATCCAACAGTATTCCATACAAGGAGAGATTTGAGATTTATAAAGATAAAGAATAGAATCCAGAGTAAAAAAGTGAGATACAGAGTAAAAAAAGAGATTCAACCTTAGCAGATGCTAATTTTACAATGGATTTGATATATGGTTTACAAAAAAGATCGAAAGAGTTAATCATAGAAGACGAAGGATAGATGACTCATCAAGTACATTACCATTCATAAATATAGGAAGATCTAGATTGTTGCAATAATGATTAGCTGAAAAAAATTGAGTTTTATCTGAGTTAAAGTTCACCATCCACTAAGACCAGCCACAGAAGTGAGATCCTTTTCAAGCTCAAATGCCCTCTCCAAGCAACCAGAGAATGTTGGCTTCTTATCAAGACAAGAATAAATGGTAGTACCATCAGCTAACAATACCACCTTTGATGTGAGAATTTCTGGGAGATGCAAATTAAAAAAAGTTTAGGGCTAAGGATAAAACCTTGAGATTTTACAGGAAAGTTACGAAAGTTACAGGAAATTAAGAAGAGTGATGTCCGTCCAGGACAAATTTTATACTACGATTAATAAGGAAGGATTCAATAGTTTTAAAAATGTAACCTGATACACCATAAGAAGAGAGCTTATGGAGAAGACCAGCATGCCAAACTTCAAAAAACAACCAAAGGCTTTAGAAATGTCGAGGGCGATAGCCTTAACCTCTCCACATCTATCTAATGCACAATAAAACTTATCGGTTATTACCGTTATCAAAGTAGCAGTAGAACGAGAAAATCAAAATCAATATTGATGATCAGAAAGTAAGTTATTAGATTCAATGAGGAAAACATGAAGATGGGAGAGAGTTCTTAAGCATTTTTTTTGTTTATGGAACTAGAACCTCATTTGACCATGACTTTTAAACAAAAACATTTTCAGTATTGCATACTAATATTTCACAAACTGAGCATAAGTTTATGTGTACAGGTACAAACACATTAAAATAGCTTTTAGTTATAGAATATAGAAAAGTGAATAAATTATAACATCTCAATTTAAAACATACGTTTTATAAAATGAATAACAATATATTAATGTTGATGATATATATTGAACTTATGCTATCAATACTGCCCTACTTACGAAATAGACAGTAAGTGAAAAAAAAATTAAAAATGACTTAGGACCGGAATTTACTTCATTAACATATATTCTCTCATGGTACAAAGCAAAAAGACCATATTCGTTTTCTTTCTTACCTAAAACATGCTTACAAATTAATTAATAATTTTAGTACATAGCAAAAAGACTGTATGTGCTTAATTATGATAATTAAATAAAAAATAAAAAAAATCATTAAAAGCTTATCTCTTTTTTGAAGATGATATTAAAAGTTTCTGACATGTACTAAGCTGATTGGTAAACTAAATATGTTTTTTTGTTTTTAAAGAATATCTCAGAATGGAAATTTTGCAGTTACGTTTTATAAGTAGGGCAGAATATTTATCCTTTTGTTTCATTTTTAAATGAAATTTAAAAATTTTTTTTTTTCATTAGAATGATCAACAACATTTGTGTGACTGGTAGAAATCAATTACAACAACAAATAACAATGACTTTGAGTGAAATGTAGAATTCAATTACGGTTTATGATTTAGAAAAAACAAAAAACTACTTTATACCGGAATTCTTTGTTGATCATTTGGATTGGCATTAGATTCCATTATTTCATTTTATTTAAATTTAGTATTTTCTAAAAAAATAAAAAGATTCATGAAAGTATATCATTAGGTATATATTAGGGTGTCGCAAAAACAACTTTTTTTAAAATGTTTGCTTTCACCCTCTAAATATGTTGTATATAATAAAATAATACTGGAATTAAAAAATTTTCGAAAAAAAAAAATATTTTTAATTTTTTTGAAAAAATATTTAAAATATTAAGGGGTCTCTCAAGTCCCTTAAACATCAGATGGGTCCCTAATATCATAAAAAAAAAGTTCTTCAAAAGTATATTATGTTGGGTCTTAAAAGAAGTTTTATAAAAATTTCAAAAATAATCATAATTTTATAAAATTATATTTTTAGCTTAATTTGCATTTTTACAAAAAAATTGTATTAATTTTTTTTTTTTTTAAATGTTTTTTAAGTTTTAATTCTAGTATTATTTTTTTATATAGAACACATTTAGAGGGTGGGAGCAGAGATTTTTAAAAAAAGTTGTTTTTTGGGACACCCTAATAAATATATATATATATTTTTTTAATTTTTTTTTTCATATATTGTTCAAAATTATATGCATATATATACATACATATATATACATATATACAAGCAAAAACATATATGCACATACCTACTTATATATACACACATATATAAATGTATATATACACACATATATAAATGTATATATACAAGTACAGAGTTAGTCAAAAGTTTTGTCTCCCCTTAGTGGCACTTTTTTTGAAGTACATTTTATCTCTTGTCAGCGTTGTAATTTATAGATAATTATTTTCAGTATCTAACCTTGACCTTAATACTGTTGTTTACTGATATTATTTTTAAAAATATGTTTTTGACATAAAAACTATTTAATTTAATATACGAAGATTTTATTATAAAGCAGGAAGGTAAGAATATTTAATAAGGTGCTGTTATTAAATAAACGTAGTTATTTTATAATGAGCATGATTAATAGATAGTATTTTGTCTATATTATTATAAAATGAAAACACGGATTGTTAGGGTTTAGTTTAGTGTTCAAAATTTTAAAGGTGAAATTTTCATCATGCATGTCAAAAGTTTTGTCTCCCCCCACCCTAAAATTAAATTTCAATTACAAGCGAAGTATTCTGGAAAACTTATGTTTTGTATTATTATTTTAGATGGGAAAAATAGCTGGTGTCACAAATACAGCTCCTGCTTTAAGAAAAAGAATGGCGGAACTGCAGATAGCCGGCATGACGAAGACACAAATTGCCAAAGTGTTGGGGTGTCATCCACGAACGGTTCAGCGGTACTGGACAAAATCACCATCGTCAAAGTTTAACGACAAGTTTCGTTCTGGTCGTCCGAAGGCTTTGTCACCAGCGTCAAAAAAAATCATCACCGAAACTATAAAAAATAAGTGGGGTTCATCTCCAGGTGCTTGCGCAAGAAAGCTGAACATGTCGCATCGATATCGGGAAAAAAATAAAGTAGTATCAGAGTCAACTGTACGAAGATTCGTTCGCGAACAACCGTGGGGTAAAATTGCTTATAAACAGCCAATAAAACCCCTACTAACTGCAAAAAATAAAGACGATCGCTTAAAGCTGTGCCAGTGGTTAGACGAAAACGGGTATCTGGACGATAACCATTTGGGGCGTATCAAGAGGAGTCACATTTTTTGGACGGATGAGTCGCCCATCGAACTTTTCCCGACTCCGAACCGACAAAATGTCCGCATTCGCACTGACGACAAAACTAAAATTATCCCGGCGCAGAAGCGAAAAAATAGACTTAAAATTATGGTTGCCGGTGGAATGTCAGGGTGTGGTTTGACAAAATTAATAGTTGTCCCAGAAAAAGTTACGATCAATGCTGATTATTACATAAATAATATTCTTCCAGTTTATAAAGAAGCTTGTGTAGGAAAACAAGCCGGTAATGATGCTGACAGTCGCCAACTTGTGTTTAGCCCTCAACATGTGTTATTTCAGCAAGATGGTGCTCCAGCACATTCTGCGAAGAAGACCCAGGAATTTTGTCGTAAAAATTTTTCCGCCTTTATCCCAAAAGGTCGGTGGCCAGGTAACAGCCCTGACATGACCTGTATCGAACACTTGTGGGCAAAACTTCAAGACAGTGTGCTGCTTGAACCACGGCCAAAAAATAGGGAAGAACTGGTACGCCGTGTTCAAAAAACTTGGAAATCGATGGATGGTGATTATCTGAAGGCTCTGGCGGAATCTCTGCCGAGTCGTGTTGCGGCTGTTCGAGCTGCAAATGGAGGACATACTAAGTACTAAGCATGAATTATATTTTTACTTTATTGGTTTATGTATTGTTGTGTTTAATAAATATGTATTTCTTGCAAATCATTACTTGTTTTTGTATTAAAGTTGAAATTGTTAGACCAGTGGGGGAGACAAAACTTTTGACTAACCCTGTATATATATATATATATATATATATATATATATATATATATATATATATATATATATATATATATATATATATATATATATATATATATATATATATATATATATATATATATATATATATATATGTAAATATACACACATACACACAGTGTTTGAAAAATATAATGGTACAAAAATAAAATGAGGCTGCCTAGTTAGTAATAATTGTGTATTTTCTGCTCCTATTCTAAATAAAAGTTCTCTTTCGTTTTTATCTGAATTGCTCGATACAGACAAATGTTGCACAATTTAGATGACAAAATTGATGCATTTGTATATTTTTAACCATTAAAATTATGTGTTTTATTTTTTTGTTAACTTATGTGGAAAAATTTAATGGAACAAACAGTTTTTCTTTAAAAATATCTTATTTAATTCTAATTTATAATTTGTTTTGTAAGATACTAATAGTTTTCTGAAGGTAAAACACTATTTTTTTTCTCAAAAAAATTATTTTATGAAATATATAGGAGCAAAATCAATACTATAGCAATCATGGCTCCAGCAAAACAATATTTGAATAAGAATCAATGAAAATTAATTTTGGATTTAGTTAAACAACAAAAACAAATTACAGAACTATTGAAAAAGAGACTGGAATTCCATGATACACCATTTCAAACATTGTAAAAAACGTTTAAAAGTCACAAAACTGTAAAGATTTGGAAAAGATGTGGTCGCAAACGCAAAACTACTGTCAAAGAAGATCACTTGATTATAAGATTATTCAAGAAAAATAGATTCAAGTCATCCAGAAAAGTTGCAAAATATATTGAAAATAACACTGGAACCAAAATAACTGATAAAACAATCCAAAATTTTTTACATGAAAATGGGTTTAAATGCTACACACCATTGAAAATTACTACTATTGTAAAAAACCATTTTTGATACAGCAGCATAAGAAAAAATTATTATTATTTGCTAAAACTCATCTTAATAAGCCAATTTTATTTTGGAAAAAAATACCGTTGTCAGATGAATCCAAATTTAATTTGGTACATTCTGATGGTAAACAAAATATTTGGTACATTCTGATGGTAAACAAAACATTTGGTACATTCTGATGGTAAACAAAACATTTGGAGAAAAACTGGTAAAGCTTTAAAGGCTTAAGTTGCTTGCAAGGAACTCTAAAACATGGAGGTGGTAATATAATGGTATGGGGCTGTGTCATGGAATGGTGTTGGAAATCTTGAATTTATCAAAGATACAATGAATTTAGATATGTACATTGACATTTTGAATAATAATTTGACTTCGTTAGAAAGCACATTAAGATTAAGTAGAAGATTAGGTAGGTTTTATATTTCAACATGACTATGATCCAAAACATAAGTTGAAAAAAATAACAGAATTTTTACAAACCAAATGTAATGTGTAGAGTTTAAAATCTGTAAATGTTTTTGAATGGCCAACACAAAGTCCAGGTATAAATCCTATCATAAATTTATAGTCGATTTTAAATAAATAAATAGGTAATCATCACTTGAAGCGAAAGGCAGAGTTAGAAACTGCTGTTACAATATAGAAATAAGTTCTGATATTACAAAAAAATTAGTGGAATCTAAAATGTTTGCTATTATAAAAGCTAACATCAAAAAATATCTACCATTTTTAATAAATTATTTATGTTATGTGTTCCTATTATTTTTTTCCAGATAATTTAGTCAAAAAATTGATATGTTCACTTATTATAAAATATATGTTAGTTACAATATATATATATATGTATATATATATATATGTATATATATATATATATGTATATATATATATATATATATATATATATATATATATATATATATATATATATATATATATATATATATATATATATATATATTATCTTATAGCCTGCTGCCACAATGGAGTGCCACTACATTGACTAAGGGTTTGGCATGGTGTAGTTATCTTTTTTTCATTATTCTTCATTTTTTCCATCTTTTTCTGAAAAAGCCGTATACAATACTAGTAAAATACAATACTAGTAAATGCTTATCTAAACATGCTATTAGTATATATATATATATATATATATATATATATATATATATATATATATATATATATATATATATATATATATATATATATATATATATATATATATATATATATATATATATATATATATATATATATATATATATATATATATATATATATATACAAGTGACATTATGAACACCTAAATCTTATATATGTTTCAGAAGTTATTTAATGTACCTCAGTATTTAATCAAACATTGAATTTAGCACATAATTTTATTTCTGATCTGTTTACAAAATATTAATGATATTTTAAATAACAAATAAAATTTTTTAACAGACTTGTAAAATATATAATTTTCTTTACAATACTCATAATTAGTTTCACTTTAAAACATTTTAAATGTAAAATAATTGATTTTTATGAGAAGAGTAAATTTATAATAAATATTATTTCTTTATACATTTAAAATTAAAATCTTGTAAAATTAATAAAGAATCATATTAAATTTCAAAAGCTAAGATGCAAAATAGAAAATAAGAAAAAAAAAAGAAAAAAAAACACAAAACAAAAAATATTTTATATACAAAGAAATATAACTTTTGTTATTTAAATTCTAAAAATTTATTTCTAAAATTTATAAACTACGTTCACATGGATCTTCCATCTATAAACTACGTTCTCAATTCATGGAACTACGACCACAACTCATGGATCAACTACTTTTACGAAAAGTTATTAGAGCAGCAACTGTTTATAACATGTATGCAATTATATAGCATGTACACAACTATATAGGCAACAGTAAAAGTTACCAAAGTGGATTTCTATGAAACATTCCTTGCCATTTTATGTCAGAAGCAACCTAAAAAAATGAATAAATGATTATTAATGTTGATTTAAATAATTGATTTCAAAAAATTAATAATCCATTTCTAGCTTTTGAAAAATGAACATAAAAAAATAAACAATTTACTTCTAGCTTTCGATCCAAAACTTTCATTTTCTCTACTAAATCATTGTAACTCTAAAGAAATTATCATAACGAAATTAAATATTTTTCTAAATATTGCATTGAAAATTGTAATAAAATGTTGTTGAAAAAAGATGCTTGATTAAATTCTTTAAAGATTTTAAGAATGTCATTACAGAAATCAAAAACCTCTTCAATTCTTAGACGTTGCCTCTCTGGAAGTGTAGGTACACCCATCTCTAACTTGGATAACTGAAAAGAGAAAAACTTACAATTAGACAGCATTCTTTTAAAATATATAATAAATTTTGATTCAAAAGTTTTTAACCTTAAAACAGTTACAAGTCTTTTGTTATTATTTTGACAAATAAAAAAAAAATCATCAATATTTGTGAATTTTTATATCAACTTATTTTATGCTTCAATATTTATTTATGTAAAAGAATTTATACAAGAGTATATATGTCAAATTAAGTTTTGCTACAACCTATGCTGGTCCCCGCATGCTGATCCAATATATGCAATGTAATTGTAAAATATATACAATGTAAAAAATATAATTTTATACAATGAACTTCAGACAGTTCAAGTTGTTGCAAAATTTTCCAGACAGGAACCAGACTTTTGTCCTGTCATCCAGCTGTGGTTCTCTGGATTTTCCTCCGGTATTTGGAATGGTTGCACGAGTGTCAAGATATTATCCTGATATAGACTTTTTTTAGTATATAAAAAAAACATATATATAAACATGTTTTTCTAGTAAACAGCTTGTAAATTGAAGGTATTTTCTTCAAATCTTCTGTACACCAGCAAAAGGTTTTAGATCTGACTGAGTCAGTATCTTTATCATTCAACAAGCAAAAAATCTCGCCTTGTAATGTTTGCAGTGATCTAAAATAGTGAAGATGTAACTTTTCAAAACATTACTTCTATTTAATGTAAGCCAGTACCTGTCATATAGTATTCATTGATCCATTTTGCAAACAGTATGAAAGTACATAAAAGCAATTAACAGTTGAGATCACTAATATTTGGTATCACTTTTGTAAATGTTCACTTAAAGCAATTTACTAAAAGTTCTTCAAGCTCCATTACTTATTTTTTCTATTTCAATATTTTGGTTGAGACTAAATTGAATAATTTGTTTTTATTTTCAAAATTCTCAAAGTTTTTTTGGCAGTTGCTAAGAATTTTAGCAGCTGCGGTCACAACAGTTAACTCCTGCTGCTTTGGTACATTTTTCTCTATCCATTCATTGATAGAGTAAAATAGGGTTAAATGAAATAGTTAAGGATTTTAATTAATAATTTTTTACGGAAAAAAGATTTTTAACATTTTTTTTTTAAATTGTAGAGAATATTGAGGTGTATTTAAAATATATAAAAATCAAATCATTTTTTTTTTAAGTTTATTATAAAACTTTATTTGATTAAAAAAAAATTTATTTCATTCTACACTGGCATTTGGGGAGACCAAAATATGCAAATATATGTGTAATTAAAACAACACTTTATTAAAAAAAAGCAATCAATAGTAACAATTAAAAAATCAATCAAATAAAAAAAACTTTTTTTGTTCTTGTGATGATGTTGAGGTACTAGAGGTTGAGTTAAGTTTTCAATTGTGCAGCACTTTTTGGTGCAATAAAACTCAGCGCCTTTTACATATTGCTTTGGTATGCATGTTTGACATAGCCAAACTTTGCATACCAACATTTGAATTTTCACACTGGTATCATTCCATATTTTAACTTGCTGAAGCTTTGCCTAAAACTTTTCAGCACTTTTTACACTTTGGTTTGCAGCTAATATTTTCGTTGGACTTGTTGCTTGGTTTATTTGCTGTTCACCATTAGAGCTACTTTACATTACTTTTTACATTAGAGCTACATTACAGCACTTTTTACACATTGGTTTGCAGCTAAATTTTCGTTGGACTTGTTGCTTGGTTTATTTGCTGTTCACCATTAGAGCTAAGCTTAAGTTGTTTTTTAGCTTGCTTTGCTGCTTTTTTGCTCTCAGCACTTTTCAACCCTTCAAGTATTTCAGATTTGTTGAGACACTCCTCTTCGAATCTTGGGACACCTACATTGTTTCTTTTTTTTGTGCCAATGTGTTGGATACAAAACATTTGTTGCCAAGCTGCTGCAAGCGATTGGGCTAATTGCAGTTGTTTTTCAATCTCTTTTTGAATTTCCTTTTGAATAGCCAGAGTTACTACAATATTAAAGGTTGTTTGCAGACTTTGGTGTGGGTGACAAAAGGGTGACTTTTGAGGTGACTTTGGAGCTGATGCTATGTGACATATGCTGATTCTAGATGTTGGTATATATTCAGAGGGCAGTGGCTGAGGTAATGTAGTTCCTGGTGCTAGTATTGATCATGATACTATCATAGATTCTGGTTGTTGAGATGATAAAGGCTCAGTTTTAGATGAAGATGTTTCAAACGTATTAGCAATTTGCAACTTTGACTGATCGATTTTATTGAAGTCGAGTGGAAAAAAGCCAGTATTCTGAAACCCAGTGACTATTTGGGTATGTGTAAAAACTTCACCAAAGCTGAAAAGTTTTTTTTGCAGGTGACCAAAACATTCTTTTGATAAGTTCCTGAACTTTGTTTCTGCATAAAACTGTTGAAGTAATTTGCGCCAAACTCTTTTGACACAGTAATAAACTCTGATATCTAGTGACTGCAGAACATGTGATGAGTGAGCTGGTAAGCAAATTAACAAGATATTGTTTTCGATGCAAATAAGTATGACCTGATAAGTGACATGTGTCAAATGTCCATCTACGACTAAAATATACCTAAAATTAGATTGATGTAATCTTTTGTGAATGTAAAATTAGATAAATATAATTAGACAACTAAAATTAGATTGAACTAATTACCTGAAATTTTCTTAATGGCAGGAACATACACGTTAGTGAGCCACTACACAAATTGCTTATCTTCGATCCATCCGGATGGAGATATAGCCTGTATGGCATCATCTGGACCACGTAAACACCAATCTCTCTACGTTTTTTTGATTTAAAAATAATGTATGGAGCAATATGATTACCAACAGCATTAATGCAATTTTCAACTGTATAATGGATTTTTTTCATTGGTGTTAACCAATTTCAATAGTCGTTTTGCACCATGCCAGCAAACTATATTTTGTTTACCTTGATCATCAGAGAAGCCAATTTCATCAAAATTCCACAAATGACATGGAGTGTTTTCGTTGATACCTGCTACATTGAATTTTCCTTGCAGTGTGTTGAAATACTTGGCTACTATTTCTTGCGTGCAAGAAGTGGCTCTGAGTAATGAAATATTGCCTATGGCTTTGATGCTCAACCTATGACTTCACCGATTTATGCAAAAGCTATACCAATCTCTTCCTGGTGTACCATTAGGAAACAAATGAGATTGACCTTGGTGTTGCAAATAGTCGGTAACTAGTGTGATGACGTTATTACAAGTTCTACCAAGCCCCAATCAAATAATTCGATGAGCCTATCTTCCAAATCTGATTCAAGTTGTTTTGACAATCTTTTGCTTGAACCACTGATAATTGTTTCACTTGTGCCGCGGACACAAGTGTGAAAATTCACTGCTTTATACTTTAACTACCGCAAGCGCAACTTGCTCTTCAGTGTATTGTTTTTCTTTTTTCTTTGCATACAAGTTGATTCGAGGCATATTTTATATCAAAATAGATTTAACAATAATCCATTTGAAATTTATGCACAAAATTTACAGAGATAGCTTGGTCACTTAAGACTTAATTAATTAATAAAAACCGCATTTAACAAGAGAGTAACAAGCGTATTTCATTCATTCATTAGAATCATTTAATAAAAGCAGTCAGTAAAATTCATTCATTTAAATGCAGAAAAATTTCATTGAAATAATTTTTTCAATACAAAAAATTTAAAGTTGGAGATTTATTGGTCACTTGAAATTTAATTAAAAAAAAGAAAAGCCGCATTTAAGAAGTGAGCTATTGCTTCACTTGTTATATTTCATTCAACCCCACAATTTTCCTTTTCCGTTTTTTACTCATAACTTTTTTTCCTAAATAGCAAATTTAATTTAAAAAAAAAGATTCTTGATCAGCGTAAAAAGTTATACCAGAAAACTTTTTAAGTTCAATGATATCAAATTTTATTTTCCCAGAGTTTTAACTTCATTTTTCAAAATAATAAAAAAAAATTTAATTACACATACAAAAACTTAAAAATTTATAACAAATTTTTTTTCATCAAAAATAAAATTTGATATCACATCTTACTCAGAAAAGTATTCTCTACAACGCGATTTGAAAATATTTACAAAAAGATTATCCAATAATTATTTAAGAGCAAAAGAATAAACATTGTTATTATCATTTTATTCTACCCGCTATATCATTTTACCCTGTTTTACTCTATAACCTATTTGTTTTCATAAACTTGGACGTAAAAACATAGATCTGGTGATAATAATCACAATAAAAATTGGCATTTTTCTAGTAAATTTTTAAAAATTTATGTTTATAAACTACATGCACAACAAAAACGTTATACTTATATTTTTTTACAGGGTGGGCAAAGGATGTGAGTTCTAAACAAGTTATTTTTTAACTTCTCATTTCAACATATAATAACGACATTTTTCATGCTTTTATTGTTCAAATTAATAATTTGAATCTCACCACAAGACAAAAAATGAAATAAAAAGTGTATTTCTAATATCTTGTGAAAACTATTAATTTGATTGTAGTTCTCTACAATCAAACCAGAATTAGTAGTTTTCACAATATATTAGGAATACACTTTTTATTTCATCTTTTATTTCGGTCTTGAAAACCGGGCGAGAAACTTCTCAGACTAATACACGGATTTTTTTTAAAAAGCAACCTCGCATACATACCTTTGCTAATACATCCTCACTAATACACATAGATTTAAATAGAAAGCAACCTCATGTATACACCATTGCTAATGCATCCTTACTAATACACATAAATTTTGATAAAAAGCAACCTCATGTATACACCATTGCTAATACATCCTCACTAATACGCATAGATTTTAATACAAAGCAACCTCGTGTATACACCTTTGCTAATACATCCTCACTATTACGCATAGACTTAGATAGAAAGCAACCTCATGTATACACCCTTGGTAATGCATCTTCACTAATACACTTAGATATCTTTTTATTATTATCTAAGTATATCTTTTTATTAATAAGTAATACTTTTTTCTTAAGAAGGAAAAAAAAATCAAAAAGCCTTACCCTTTTATCAATAAGAAGAATTTTTTTTTTAAGTACTTCTTCGTAAGTGATTATGCTTGCTGTTCTTTTCAAAGGTAGCACTAAATTTTTTTAAAATAACAATTTAAGAAGACTAAAAAAAGATAATAATACAAAAATAAAAAAGTTTTTTTCTGTTCATTTTTGTTATTTATTTTTTCATAATTACAAAACAAATAACAGTAAAAAAATTTTAATAAAATAACTTTTAATTTGGTATTTTTTAGTAAAATATCATGGTAAGAAAGTAAAATATCATGGTAAGAAAATTGATTTACACAAAAACTACACATATGAATCATTGAATTTAAGTAAAGATCAAACACATGAATTATTGGATCTAAGTTTCATTATTTATTTAAAAAAAAATTATAGGATTAGTGTCCCACTTTCCATAAATACCATTTTGTAAAAGGAATACATACCATTTTGATATAATTTACAAGCCTCCAAAAGATAAGGGCTAAAATTTAAAAGATGTTAATTATTAAAGATGAACTGTTTTAAATTTACAAAAAAAAAAAAAAAAAAAAAAGTTGAAGTACTTATCAGGAGTTGTGGATTCAAGTTTGTTATAGAATGGTACTAAGAATCCTCTTTTATTCCGAAGCTAAAATGAAAAAAAGCAAAATTTCAAACAAGTTTATTTTCAAAATATCTAAAAAACCTAGAGAGCCAATTATACCTTAATAACAATAGAAGAATCTACCAAACCAAAGGATTCTCTGAGCATCTTACAAAAAAATATAACAATTATTGAATAAACTGACAATGCCAGAAAGTTTTCTTCTTATATATGACACTTTGTACAGGTTGTTGACTTTAAATACCTTTTTTATCGATTTATATGTCATATCTGACTTCAAAGTGAAAGATTTAATGCTACCTAAAAAAAATTTGAAAATAATAGTTTTAACAAACAAAAGAAAAAAATTGTAATTAAAATTCTTATTAAAGAAAATAGTTCTTATAAATATATTCTTCATAAATATACTTCTTATAAAACTGTATATTTAATTATATAAATGTTTCTTTTAAAATTTCTTTTAAAAGTCCTCATACTGATGTAGAATTCAGTTAAAATTAAAAAATATATATTAAAAAATTTGAAATTTTTTTTTTTTTTTTCCAAAAGTAAACAAAACTTGATTCAAGTAAAAAACTTGATTCAAATAAAAGAAAATAAAAATTTAAAATAAATAACCTTCTTCAAAATCTTTTTCAATCTTTTCATTATTAAAGCATAATTTTAATTGAACAAAAATTAAGCAAGTTGAACATTTTTCATTATCTTCCATTTTTATTTATATTTGCAAAATTATTTACTAGCTAAAAAAAAAAATTAGCACTTATATTGTAGAACAATATATATATATATATATATATATATATATATATATATATATATATATATATATATATATATATATATATATATATATATATATTTTTTATATAGTTCTTATAAATATATTCTTCATAAATATACTTCTTATAAAACTGTATATTTAATTATATAAATGTTTCTTTTAAAATTTCTTTTAAAAGTCCTCATACTGATGTAGAATTCAGTTAAAATTAAAAAATATATATTAAAGGTTTATATTACCAGGCCTTTCACCAAAACTTCGAAAAATATTCCGAAAAGCAGGGTACAGAGCAGTATTTAAATCAAACCCAAATTTAAGATCTTTATTAACATCAAAAAACAAAACAAAACTACCAAGTAACAGCCAACCTGGAACGTATATAATAAAATGCAACTGCTCCAAAGTCTACATAGGTGAAACAAAAATGCAGGTAAGTACGCGGATACATCAACATCAGAAGAGCATTAATGAAAACAAGCCTAATCAATCTGCATTAGCATATCATAAAACCTTTTGCAAAGAAAATATTATTTGGGAAAAAACAAGAACGTTAAAAGTAGAAAATAAAAAGTTTGAAAGAAAAATTAGAGAGGCGTTAGAAATACAAAACAACATGTGCTCTGCGCGAAACGGCGGAATTAACCTTGATGAAGGCCAATATGTAAAAACTATGTTTTGGACGCCATTTTTAAAATTTAAAAATCAAAAGAAGCCATTCAACCGCTGACGTCAATAGTAACAATTTTATATAAACTATAACGGTTAAAAATTATTGTAACATTTTACAAGCTGATGATGCTGGTATCTATAACCCAGCGAAAATTTCTTATAAAATAATATTATTTGTATTGAGAGAAACTGTATTTCTTGATGTTTTAAAATAATATATATATATATATATATATATATATATATATAGAGTTGCAAAAAAAACCATTTTTTTTTAATTGTGTTTTTTTTGCAAAAAAAACATGTTTTTTGTGTGTTTTTTTTGATTAAAAAAAATTATTTACTTTTATTTAATTTCTATTTTTATTATAAATGTAATACAATATATAATAGTAACATGATATATGATAAATATTTAGTACATCACTTGAAAAATTTATTTTTAATTAACAAAAGACTCTGTATTCTGGCTTTCTCGTTCATTAAGGTCTTCTATTGTAAAGTCAAATCCGTATTCTTCAGAGTCACTTGATACCTCTTGATACTCTAAACTCTGTGAAGTACCATTGTCCAGAAAAAATTCTTGGCTTTGACTTGTTGATGATTCTGCATTACATTTTAGATTTTTGAGTTGTAAATTATGTGATATAAATACTAATTTTAAAGCTCTGTCATTTGTTAATCTATTCCGTTTTTGATTGTGGATCCAAGATTGTCTACTAAATGATCTTTCGACTGCAGCACTTGTTGGTGGAAGTAATAAAATTTTACTTGCAATATTTGATAGTATTGGAGCACAAGAACAACATATTCCCTTCCACCAACTTACAGGAGATGAATGTTTTACTGAAGCCCATATAAAAGGTTTTGCAAAAAGTCCTTTGTTTGATCTATAATCAGCTATCTCACCCAAAATTTTGTCATCACATTCTTTAATAGAAGAATCCATTTTTCCTAATTTATGTAGCGTTTCAATGGCATCAATCTAAAGAAGATGTTTTAAATAAGGCATCTTAATTCATTTTAAATATAATTTCCTTTTTTTTCAATTAATTTAAATGAGGATTAAATTCTGAAAATACTCACCATTTCATCTCCAGAGATATGACATCCTTTATAACGTGGATCCACTAAATTTGCAGCAAGATGAATGTTTCGACTGTGAAATTTCCTTCTTTTGGCAATTATTTCCATCATAGCATTTTCCTCGCTTTTTAGAATTGGACTGCAAAGGATATTGTCCTGAAAAGACTTTTCTAAATCTGAAAATGTTTTTGCAACAATGGAGAGACTTAATTTATCTCCTTCAACTGCTGCAATGGCTATGGCTATTGGTTTTAATAACTTGATAAACCCATCCACTTTATCCCAGAACACTTCTGACAACAATAGGTTTTGAATAAACAACAAGAGATTTTGCTTCATCGTCAATAGCTAATCCCCGTAGTGCTAATCTGTTGTTATGAAGACTTTCCATACAATGTATAATTGAAGCCCATCTGAAGAATATATTTATTTATAATTAAATATTTATTTGCCTAATGTTATTTCCATACTAAGTATTATGATTTATAATGTAATATAAATTTTTTAAAAATTTATAACAATACTTTTTATGTTTTATTTTTTATGTTTTTATGTTTAATTTTATTATAAAATTAATTTTTAATAAACCTAGTTGTTACTGGAAGCTTTAGTGATTGTTGAATGATTTGTCCTGATTTCTGCTGATGTTGTTTTAACAAAGCTGATAAAATTTGAGAGTTCTTTATCCCTTTTACCACCATTCTGCAATTTAAATAAAACCAATTCAGATAAACATATTTTTTCCTTTTTTTCCATACATTGAATAGGTAAGTTTTCAGGAATATCTTCTTCCATCATTAGTTCAGTTTGAACTTTCTTTTGTTTAAAAGGCATATTGTTCAAATAGTTGTTTTTTATTTGATCTCCACATTTCATACATTTTGCAATGTGCTCGGTCATTCGAGTGCCATTTTTTGATAGCTTTAAGCTGCAAAATTTGCATATAACTTGTTGAATTTTAGAACCTCCAGATTCTAAAGGTGCCTCATTGAACAATGTAGCTACAAAACATTTCTTTCTGCCTGGCATTTTTTTTTTAGATTTCTTTTTTTTTTTAAATAAATATAAACAATATTTTTAAAATTGTTTAATATTAAGTTTTTTTAATTAGTTATACAAAATTAGTTTTTGTTTTATTTTTATTTAATTTAATAATTTTTGAATAAATAAAATTTTAGCTATCTAATTGCAATTTGAATAAACATTTGAAAAAAATGATTTAAATTTTCTAAACTCAAATGAATCCAAGATAAAAAAACTTATAAAAAACAAAATTAAATCTTCAAAATAAACCAATCTATTTCAATTTTAAATTCCAATAATTAAAACTAATTAAA